>NW_023046100.1:0-74787 GCF_011762505.2 Arvicanthis niloticus
TTTCTATGTGTGGAACTCACTTCTGTAGACCAGCTGGCCTCGACCTCAGTAGATCCGCCTACCTCTGCTGCCTCCCAAGTGCTGGGTTGAAGGCAGGACCACCACCTGCTAGTTTTAAAAACTGTTTTTTATAAAAGTCTTTCAGAGACTCATGATAGGTAGAGACTGACCTACATGATAGGTGAATAAGTGTAGTGAAGGACAAGGCAAGCGTGCTCAACAGGCACCTTCCCACTGTGGGAAGCTGAGCTCTGGGTATCACAGGCAGCCCCTGGAGGAAAGCAAATGTCCGATCTGTATAGATGAGCTAAGGGAGCACGGAGAGGGAGCATTGCTTAACTCCATCAGTGCTGAGTAAAGGCCAGTGATTTATTGAACTTTATTACTAGAGGCCCAGAAGCACAGTTCTGTTCCTGTGTGTATATGTGTATGTGTGTATGTGTGTGTATGTATGTATGTATGTGTGTATGTGTATATGTGTGTATGTGTGTGTATGTATGTGTGTGCGTATGTATGTGTGTGAATGTGTGTATGTATATATGTGTGAGTGCATATATTTGTATGTTTGTATGTGTGAGTTCATGTGTGTATGTGTATATGTGTGTATGTATGTGTGCATATATGTATATGTGTATGTATGTATGTGTATGTATGTATATGTATGTATGTGTGTGTGTATATGTGTATATGTGTATGTTATGTGTGTGTCTGTATGTCTATATGCATGTGTGTATGTCTGTATATGTGTGTATGTGTATTTGTCTATGTATGTGCATATATGCGTGTATGTGTGTGAATATGTGTATGTACATGTGTGTATGTGTGTATGTGTGTGTATATATGAATCTATGTGTGTGTATGTATATGTGTGTGTCTGTATGTGTGTGTATGTGCATTTGTGTATGTCTATATGTGCGTATATGTGTGTATATGTGTATGTATATGTGTGTATGTATATGTGTATATGTGTGTATGTACATGCGTGTGTGTGTGTGTGTGAGACTATCATGAGCTTATGTATTGGAAAGCATACATTGTCATCTTCTCTGGGTCAGGTTATAGAGGAACTAGCACTCTTGTTGCTCTAGCCTTTGATATTAACACAGTATCTTCGAAGAAGGAAAAGCCAGAAGGTTTATGCTTAACCAGCAGTTAGTTCCCTTGCCATCCTCCCTCCTTCTTCCTCAACCAATGCAGAGAACCTCTGTTTCATACCCAGCTATCAATATCTTGCTTATGAGAAGAGAACTGGATGCAAAGGGTCTGAAAGCTGAGCATGATGTCACAAACCAGTAACCCCAGAGCTTGATGAAGATCGCCACAAGGCTGAAGGCAATCCCAGCTGCAGAGTGAGGCAGCACTGTCACCACCAACAAAGAAGAAAAAAAATGTGTGTGTGTGTGTGTGTGTGTGTATGTATATATTTAAAACTTGCTCCTGTCTGATAATTCCCAGAACTGGATGTATAACTGCAAGCAAGGGTCCCTGATGGTTTCTTGTTTGGAACTGCTAGCTGAAAATAAGAAGAGAAAGTTATCGAATGTTTGTTCAGCAGCTGTAGCAATAAACTCATTTTCACAGATATTCCCTTAGCAGAAATCACTGCACAATGTCAACTAAAACAAGTTCAACATTTATTTTTTTCTTCTCTTCAAGAATGGGGATATCTCTCTTTTTCTGTTTGTTTACTACTCCTGATTTTTTTGCTGCTTTAGGTAAGATACGGACTACAAAATTAATGGAGAGATTCTCTATCAATCTACTCATTTAAAAACAGAGCTAATTATTATCTAATTTTGAAAATTAGGCATACCAGTTTGAGACATGGCTCAGCAGTTGAGAGCACATATTGTTCTTACAGAGGACCCAAGTTCTGCCACCAGTACCCATGTGAGGTGGCTTACACTGGATGTAACTCTATCTCCATGGTGTCTTACTTCCTTCTCTGGCCTCCAAGGGCACTGCACTCACACCACAAACCCACATTACACACATAATTAAAAGTAAAAAATCGCCCCTCCCAACACACACACAGAAACCAGGCATACTTAGCTGGGCATAGTATAACATACCTGTTACCCCAGTGCTTGGGGGAGAGAATGGGGGGGGGGAGCAGAAGCAAGCATTCAAGGTTCAGTCAACGCTGCACAGTGAATTTGAGGACCCCTTGGCTTACATAACGTCCCTCCCTCCAAAGGAGGTAGGTACATTTGTTCCACTTGCTAAAAAAAATTGAAAATGGAGACACCATATAAAAATAATGATTTAATTCTGTGTCAGGGAGACGGTTCACTGGTAAAGTGTCTGTCAGGCAATCATGAGGATCTGGGTTCGAATCCCCAGACCCCATATCAAGTCAGACATAGTAGTACATCTGTAATACCACAGTGAGGTGGGAGAGGGAGACTGGAGAACCCTTTAAAGCTGGAAGGCCATTGTCCTGTTGTTTGCAACAATGAACAACAAAAAAGAGATCTTGTCTTGACTATGATGGAAGGCTAGTACCTATATGGAAGGTTGCCTCTGCTTTCCCCACAGGTACATTTGGAGATGCTCACACTCACACACATGAACACACACACACACACACACACACACACACACACACAGAGATAAGAATGATGGTTAATTATTATGCATTTTTCATACATACATACATACATACATACACACAATACACATACATACAATTACATACATACACACTCTTCCATGTCCTAGTGAGCATGTAACACTTTCAGTCTTTTTCACATAGGAGGGATATTACCATGCAAGCATGTAAACCAGTACTTCATAAGCCTTTACTTTGCACAGGTAAACTGAATTGATCTCACAAGACATAACAAACGAACAGGGGCTCCCTGTTATCTTCCATCTTGAAACTAAGACTTGATACAGACATTGCTACAGGTTGCACACTGTTTATTCTAGAGCAAATGACTTCAAATCTGCTCCTCTTGCCTGTAAAAATGTCAAAATATGTACTAAGGCAATAAATGATGATAATGAATAAAATTATTGTGCTCACAGTTCTTTCTTCTCAGGAAAAAAAAAACTGGAAAAGCGAAGAATTACTTATTCAACATAACTGACTATTTCTTGCAAATTATATTTTCTTTTTTCCTTTCTTTTTCTTTGTTTTTTTTCTTTTCTTTTTTCTTTTTTTTTTTTTTTTTTTTTTTTGTTTTTTTTTTTTTGTTTGTTTTTTGCAACCCAATCCTGCCAGGGTAAGACCAGTCTGGTAAGGTTTACTGTGAGAAAAACGTATATTGCTTTTAGTTTTTAGTGAATATTGTGTGTGTTTTTAGAATTTAAGTCAGAGTTTCAAAATGTATCGTTGATACTTTCAAAAACCTTCTAAAAATTATTGAAAATGCCTTTATTTGTTTTTTTCCCCGCCACTGACTCATGGGATAGTAATAAATTGAAGATGGATAGTCCTCCACCTGATAAGAGACCCCGAGCAGAGTGTGAGTGTGAGGAATGTCTGTTCTCAGCAGAAGTCAATGCATGCTAAGAGGTTGTCTTGGGCCTGTGGTGTGCCCTTTAGAAAGTTTCAACCAGCCCTGAGAAGACAGTGAACATTGGTAAAAATGGAGATTTTTATTAGATGTTCCTGTCTAAGCATGAGATACAGTGCATAGCAAAATATTTATCCCAGTTTTAAAGGACCAGACTTAACACACTGTGCTTGAGAAAGTGAATGAGGGCAGCGAGGCTCTCATGCTCAGACCACAGCTTTGAAGCTCTGTAAATCTCCCCAGTCCCATAAGACTGTGTATAGCTCCTCGCTGCTTGGTACAAACAACATTGGTGAGAGGTTTTAAACATTTCTCATTAAATTTTTATAAGAATGTTCGGCTTGGGAAAAGGAAGTGTCCACACCGCAGATGATTCCGGATCACTGATTTATCTCAGCAATGGAGAATTTCCAACAGGACACCTCGTTGGAAAGTTTCACAGCGACTTGTATACGTGAAGCCATTGACAACATGGAAAGTCACATCAACGTTCAACGGGCCCCCGTAAATGTCTAAATGTGGGGATGAGACACTGATCTAGCGTGTCTTCAATAGGTGTGTGTGTGTGTGAATGTGTCTGTGAATATGTGAATGTGTATCTGTGTGTGTGTGTGTGAATGTGTATGTGAATATGTGAATGTGTATCTGTGGGTGTGTGTGTGAATATGTGTGTGTGAATGTGTGAGTGTGAGTGAATGAGGGTGAGTGTGTGTCAGTATATGAGGGTGTGTGAGTGTGTCAGAATGGGAGTGTGAGTTTTTTGAATGCGAATGTGCGTGAGTGTGTATGTGTGAATGAATGTGTGTGTGAATGTGTGTATGAGTGTGTGAGTGAGCATGTGAGTATGTGTGTCAGTATGTGTGAGCGTGTGTGACTGTGAGTGTGTGTGTGACTGTGTGTGACTGACGTGAGTGAGCGTGTGAATGTGTAAATGTGTGTGTGAGAGTGTGAATGTGTGAATGTGTGAGTGTGCGTGTGTTAATGAAACTCAGGTCACATGAGTACGAACAGATCGCAGTCATTAATAAATGTTTTCCCACAAAGCTTTACTTTGCAAACGAGCATAGTTTATTTAAGCACTGCCGATTGTTGGATAGAGAATGTATCTTCTCTCGTGTACTCGGTTCTCAGTGCACACTAGCCTGGGTGCTTTGGATAGTGAGCTTCGATCAGGGGAACGGAATGAAGGATCAGAGACACAACACGGAGGTAGAGAGCTGGCCCAGCATTCTAGGCACCCGAGCTCTGTCCCCAGCCGGAGAGCGGAGACACAGTTAATGCTGCTGCTGGCTGTTTATTTGTGCTAATTGGTGTCCTCCAGAAAAATGAGATTTGCTAATCTAAAACTAAAGTTATCTTTTACCAGTAAGAGCTTTAGTAGAGGAGAGATTATAAAAAGTTGGCATTTGACTTACTGTTAGGGTATGCTAATTATTATATCATTATTATTAGAGACGAGGTCTTACTGTTTAGCTATGGCTAGCTTGCGATTTGTTCTGTAGACCAGGCTAGGCCTTTAACTCACAGAGATCCACCACTTCTGCCTTCTGAGTGATCGCATTAAATACGGTCGCTACTGTGTACCTAACCTTACTGCTATTTTTACTAACGTAACTTATGATATGTTGTGTTTACTTATTATAAACATGCATTTGCTATATTTTAACTTATAGAAATTATATCATCTTTTTCCTCCGTTTCTGATTTGCAGGTATCCTTCCATATCTCCACAGCATTCCTTCTACAGTCATTATTCAGAGTAGTAACATATCTCTAATACTTTGTCCGCACATATGAATGACATCCTCTTATTGTAGTAAATGTGTTCTGATAAGTTTCCATGATATGTTTTTAGTGTTTTATTATTACAGGGTAGTAACTGAATTCATTAACATTTTGAGAATCCCGGTGTGGGAGGATGGTGATGGTGGTGGTGATGATGACGATGTTAGTGGTGGTGATGATGGTGATGGTGGTGGTGATGATGATGATGTTAGTGGTGGTGATGATGGTGATGGTGGTGGTGGTGATGATGATGTTAGTGGTGGTGATGATGGTGATGGTGGTGGTGATGATGATGGTGATTACTGTGTAACTTGGGAAGAGTTACACAGTAACTTTTATTGTGGGGAAAGATTAAGTATTTTTTGATCCACAGCACTCTATTTTGGACAAACCGGAAAGATCTATGATGCTGCTGAACTGAAGCTGATCTTCTCACAGTTGTGTTTATTCCCCTTCAGGGATTTGGTCTTTATTTAATGAATGTGTGTTTTAAAAGACTACTAAAAAGCACACTGGGGTAAGACGACATTAAAAAAAAAAACAACAACATATATTGGATCAGTTTCAAGACTTTGAGAAGAGACATATTATAAAGAGATTTGCTTATATTTATAGAAATTCCCACACTGAATCTTTAAAAATCATTTATTTTAATTTATAATTTTTATGTGTTGTGTGTGCATACTTCTCTGTGTGTGCTCCTGTGTGTACACTTGCATGTGTGTATATCTGTACTCACGTGTATGTACTTATGTGTGTATATTTGTGTGTGTCTACTTGTGTGTGTGTGTGTGTGTGTGTGTGTGTAGTTCAGAGAACAACTTTAGGCATCAGGTCATCAGACTTGTGTGAGGAATACTTTCACACACTGAGCCGTCTCGCTGGTGCTATAGTGAGTCTTAGTTCATGCTTGGAATACAAAGCTTTTTTTTTGTTTTTGTTTTTTCCTGATGCACGATCTTACCTTGTAGCCGAGCCTGCCCTTGAGCTTGCAATGCTCCTGCATCAGCCTGCTAAACAGTGGGCTGTTAGGTGAGTCCCACGACTCCTGACTCTCAGTACGGTTTATATATCATAGGAAGTTTACATTAAGATGCATGCCAGATTCTTTGGTGCTTAGCTTGGGCCACGCCCTTCTTTGAGAGCAGGAGCTGGCTGGGGGAGGCTGGTCATAACTCAGGATCCACTGATGTGTGCTTATCTTGCAACACACCCCAGAGACCATCATTAGGGTGGTTTTCTCAACTGTGAATGAGATCACTGGTCTCTGGCTATTAGGTCACATGCCCAATTTCCCATGGCCATGTAACCAAACTGGATTTAAAAAGCTCTTGTCCCAGGGGTCACTATCTTGTGTTGCATTTGCTTATGTATGAACCTTGAAAGTCTACACGGTATTATAGGAATTGAGTTAGTGTTTGCATTTTACAATCTGGAATTTACATAAATATTTATCTACCTATGCTATCTGGAGAAGTCTTGAAAGCCCACACTTGGTGTTCCTTTCAGTAGGTTGGTAGAGCAGGACACTGGCGGTCCACTTTCTGGGGGCACACACATCTATCTGCATGTGAACCACCTCACCCTGCTGGCCTTTGAGTCTGAAAAGTCTGTGCCTGGCCCCAAATAATTCAAAAATCACTTAAGGACACAAAGCAAGAGTGTTTATGGGCAGCAATAAGGATGCCTGCATAGTGACTTTAGAATGTTGCAGCTCTCCTTCCTCATTTTAGAATTCCCTGGGGAATGAGGCAGAGCAAGGGAACCTTAACCCCAGCATGGGGTACTTAGTGTCAGGCAGCATCAGGAAGCACGGATTGATAGTGTGGTTTATCAGCTTATCAGTGGGCAGTCGGGAAAAGGAGCATCGGAGGCAATGGCCTTGGCTCATTGGGCTTTCTGAGGACCTGTTTTATTGTTTGTTTATTTTTGTACCCCTTAGAATGGAATCCAGAGTCTCATGCATCATTCAAGCTTGACAAATGCTCTACCCAGCCAGCATGGGGGCAGTGTTAAATAGCAGGAGGTGATGCTTTCTCCAGAGAAGCTTTTTTTCCTCTGGAGTCACAACCCCCATACACTCATTTACACTGTCACTAACATATCAACTATGCCTCTGACGGAAAACTCTGAAACAAACTCACTTTTCATGTGAATAATGTATTGCTGAAACTCAGCTGAAGTTTGAAGACGACGTGTTTAGCTTTGGCATCATTTCCAGACCCTCACTTCTGAAAACAGACAATCTGGATTTGTTGGCGGTTGAATGTCAAATGTTTCTTACAGACTCCTATGTTTGAAAACTTGGTTCCCAGAGGGTGGCACTATTTGGGAAGGTTATAGGTTCTTCTAAAGGTAGATCCTTGCTAGAGTGAGTAGGGCCTTGGGATATTCTGGTTTCTATAGTCCAGTTCAGCTTTCCTGGTTACAAATATAAAGTCATCAGCTACCGCACACTCTCTTGACCTGAGAGTCAAAGTAAGTCTTTTCTCCTTTAATTTGCTTTTTGTTGGTATTTGATGACAGCAACGAGACAAGCCAGTACACTCACGTACTCATATATACTAAATAACCACTTCCTGTGGTGGCAGTGGGTTCCCAGATGGACACTTGTGCATAATTGAGGATAAATGGCAAACATTTTATTCAGAGGCAAAATGTAGTGGCTTAGACGGAGCCCCAGATGAGGTTTTTTACATTCCCATGTTATGCTGACAAGTCTTCAAAGATATTGAAAATTTGGATTTGTTTTGAGGTTCCATTACTCACCACCATGCATGTACTTTTTGTTGTGTGTGTGTTTGTGTGTGCACATGCACATGTACATGCAGGAGTTGGCTTCTTCAGAATATTTTTAGTGAGCTAATAGTTTTCTAGAATAACTCTTATAATGTGGCACTAAATGAATGGATAGTTTACTCACTAAGGTATCTCTGTCTCATAGCTGCAGATATATGCTCTGGATCAGTTTTACCTACAGGAAAATGTCGTTCCAGCAGAGACATCCAGAAATGTGTTGGTAATCTTTTCTCTTCACACTCATTTGCTTTACCAGTTCTTGTCTACGCTGATTCACCGAGCTCCGTCCAGCACCTTTTTCTCATTGAGCCAAAAGCAGAGATTCCCACAGTTCTATATGACCCTATGGATTCTGTTTAGACTTTTATGTATCCTTATTTCATGGGCATATGTACATGTATATAAGTGTTCATGTATACACAGGCGTGTGTATGTGAAGAGGTTGACTGCTGCCGTGTTTTTTTTTTTTTTTTTTCTTCCCCTTTCTTATTTACTTGAGATAGGGTCCTTTGCCGAACCTGGATCTTACCAGCTTGCCTAGTCTGGCTGTCCACCAAGCCCCGTGAATCCTCCCATTTCCTTCCCCACCTGGTTACTTGGAATTTTATAAGTTATCATGGACATAGCTTAAAAAGCATAGACTCTGTCTCTTCTTTTTTTCTTTTAGTTATTTTTCCTTTCTTTCTGTTACTTTTTTTCTTTGCATGCTCAGCTAGAGTGTTTGGCTGACAGTGTCTTGTGTGTCATTTGTGGATGCTTTCAGATAAAAAATGTGCAAGGTTGCATTTATTTTTTGGCTTCAGATGAAGGATGAAAGCTGTTTCTGTGCTCATTCTAAGCCAGCTTTGTAAGGAATGGTATTGCAACTTAAACTTAAACAAGTTGATGGTCTCAAACACTCTGTGTTATGTTCCCCCATCTGGTCTTTCTTTGCATTAGGAAGGATCATTTCCAATGTTTTATAATTCTCACAGTGTGGACATCCAAAATGTCAGTAACACTACAATACTCTAAAAGGGTCTCCAAAGGCAAGACAGCACAGAGAGTAAAGAATAACCCTGAAAACCACTTTTATCTCAGCAATGAATACTTTATTGCATGTGTGTGTGTGTGTGTGTGTGTGTTTTCCAGTTCTCTCCTTCTACCATGCAGGTTCTGGGGGTGGAACTCAAGTTATCAGGCTTGGAGTCAAGTGCCTGTGGAATCATCTTGACAGACCTGCAACTGATTTTTAAAGTTTTGCGTTTGTGAGTTTCACTGAGAAGCAAGTAAAAGCTGTAGATCCAGGTTTCTAGAGAAACATATAAACAATAAAAAGATCTGAATATCTCACAAAACTCATCATAATCTATCTGTTCATGTGTTCATGAACTAGAACATCCTGTGAAAAACTGACATATTTAATAGATATATTTACAAGTGTATGCATGTATACATATATATGCATATAAGATATGTATTTAATCATTTAAAAATTTCCTTCTTACATGAACAAAGAAGATCTAGCATATAATTACTTATTTTTTGTTAGGTTTACCTGGAGATTTCTGAGCTTTTTTTGTTATTTAAAAATTTTAACTTCTTCCTG
The DNA here is from genome assembly GCF_011762505.2 of Arvicanthis niloticus. Classification (NCBI taxonomy): domain Eukaryota; kingdom Metazoa; phylum Chordata; class Mammalia; order Rodentia; family Muridae; genus Arvicanthis; species Arvicanthis niloticus. The sequence goes on from NW_023046100.1 coordinate 9,694, forward strand.
GAAGCCATGAAGAAACACGGAACTGTCAGAAAAAAATTTATCCAACAAAAGGAAATTGCTTTAAAAGACATATGTAGAGGGGTTGAAATGAATGAAGTGAATGATTTTTCCTTTTCTTTCCTATGCTTCTTTTTTTTTCTTTTTTTCAAAACTTTATTTATCAATATTTGTATAAACATATATACTTATACACGTATACATATATAAACAATAATTAAATAATAAGATGTATTTAAAAAGTATGGGGGGTTGGGAAAAGTGGGAGGAATGAGAGAAGGGAAAATTATGCAAATACAGTGTTCATATATGAAACTCTCAAAAAGGAATCCAGCTTTTTAAAATGTTCAACAGATCAACTAGCATTTTACAATATGAAAATAAATATGACCTATAATTATGTTAAAGGACATTTTAACTCAGTACAAACTTTGAAGTTTAAAATGAGATCAATAAAAATAATTTTACCCAGCATACTATATGGTTATTTTTTATACCTTTAAAACAACATTTTTCTATATAGCTATGTAAAGTCTAGGCACCACAGATAAGACCCCCAACATAGTAGTAAGTATTTGTCAGTTGTACTCCCAGCTTCAAGTCACATTCAAATAAAAGAACACAAAGACGGAAATACTCATCTAAATCATGACCCAAATAATCTATCAGTCACCAGCTGTCGCTGGGCCAAGTGCTGGCTGAGGCTCTGTAGCCTTGGAGGATCCAAACTGTCGGAATCCAGCAGCCCTGGCCTCCAGGTGTTGTCTGTGCAGCGCAATGGAAGAGCTGTTTGCAGAAAACCCGCGTCATTGGCCAGACAGACCACTGAAGCTCACAGGTGTGGTGCTTCAGAAGCAAGCAGTTAATGCTGCTGCCTTTTTGGCTAAGTCTCCTCTCCCTGCTCCTGGGCCTTCTTAATGGATCCCAGAGGGCTGAGGAAGTGAGTCCCAGTGAGAGAGCAACAGGAAAGAAGTCTGTGTGCCTTTGGCCAGGTGACAAAGGAGAAGAGTAGATAGGAAGAGGACGCAGGGGCGCCTATATCCCTGGGCCCTAGGCACCGATGAGAAGGCAAACAAGAAAATTATAATCACAGGGAGTCAGCCAGTCTAGCATAGAGCTGTTTTCGTTTCATATCAGTTTTGCACTGTTTGAAAGATGCTAAATTCTGGATCAGACTTCCCCATTCCCAGATCTGGGGAGGGCAGCTAAGGGCAGGCTCCCCTGTGGAGCTCCTGGCATCTGTCACACAGGTGGAAGCCTGGTTAAGCATCAAAAGAAGCAGCACGCTCAGCCCCAATTTGGTAAAGGTTGGGCACACAGGGATGAGGGAGGCCAAAGGCAGCAGAGAGGTTTGGAAGGCACAGACCCCCTCCATGCATCTCCTTCCCAACCATATCATACCTGGCAAGCAGCTCACTAAAGGCCCCATAGAAGCGGCGCCCTCTGGAGGAGAAGAGGAGAGGTGTCCAGTGGAAAGCGCCAAGGACAAAGCATGAGAAGACTTAACTCAGGTAGGAGGCAGGGGGAAGCTGAAGGTTAAAGAGGATGAATACCTTGTTATCTCTGCAGCACACCCCCCCCCCAGGGTAGTGGGGTTTAGAAAAATAGAGAAGACAGGTCTCTTAGAGTACTTCTGTAGGTTGTTAAATCAGCGAGTGTTGTTGAATTATCGAGGACAAAGAGATAGGAGTTTAGCCTCATGGGTTCTTACCTCAGGCATGGCCAACCCCCTTCGTGCAGCAAATAGAACTAACTGGTCTAGGAATGCGTTATCACTCAAGCTAAGATCTCTGACTGTGCACGTCCTAAGGATATATACACACCTCAATGTCTTTGATTTACACGTTATTACTCTAATCACACAACTTTGCTGAATAAATGTCAAAATATCATCTCTCCTCTCCTTTACCTCTCTTCAAAGGATTTTCAAAAAATATTTTAAATGACATGTGTGGGTGTGCATCTGTGTGTAGGTATGTACACGTATATCCCTTTGCAGTTGTGAGCAGCTCAGTGTGGGTATTGAGATACTCATTTGGTCTGTGCAAAAGCAGGATGCTCTTTCAACCACTGAGTGGTCTTTCCAGCCCCGACAGTGCCCTTGAAAATAAAATAAAAGGTTGTATCTGACACCTACCAGAGGACAGGTTAACAAGCAGAGTGCTTGCTCTGGAGAGATGGGTTAGGAGTAGAGCCCTCAACAGGAAGGGATAAGATTCCAGGGTATAGTTTGGCAGGGCACCAGATGAGGAGGCAAGGGAGGAGAAAGCAGACGTAGGGAATCAGCAGGTCTAGCAAGCTGTTGTAACTTCATCATATGTGTGATTTTTGTGCTGTTTGACAAATGGAATCATATGTAGAGCTTAGCCTCCTCCACCACCACCTTCTTCTTCTTCTGCTTCTGCTTCTGCTTCTGCTTCTGCTTCTGCTTCTGCTTCTGCTTCTGCTTCTTCTCCTCCCCCTCCCCCTCCTCCTCCTCCTCTTTCTCCTCCTCCTCCTCCTCTTTCTCTTCCTCCTCCTCCTCTTTCTCCTCCTCCTCCTCTTTCTCCTCCTCCTCCTCCTCTTTCTCCTCCTCCTCTTTCTCCTCCTCCTCCTCTTTCTCCTCCTCCTCCTCTTTCTCCTCCTCCTCCTCCTCTTTCTCCTCTTCCTCTTTCTCCTCCTCCTCTTCCTCTTTCTCCTCCTCCTCCTCTTTCTCCTCCTCCTCTTCCTCTTTCTCCTCCTCCTCTTCCTCTTTCTCCTCCTCCTCCTCCTCCTCCTCCTCCTCCTCCTCCTCTTTCTCCTCCTCCTCCTCCTCTTTCTCCTCCTCCTCTTTCTCTTTCTCCTCCTCCTCTTCCTCTTTCTCCTCCTCCTCCTCCTCTTTCTCCTCCTCCTCTTTCTCTTTCTCCTCCTCCTCTTCCTCTTTCTCCTCCTCCTCCTCTTACTCCTCCTCCTCCTCCTCCTCTTTCTCCTCCTCCTCGTCCTCTTTCTCCTCCTCCTCCTCTTCCTCTTTCTCCTCCTCCTCCTCTTCCTCTTTATCCCCCTTCCCTTTCTCTTCCTCTTTCTCCTCCTCCTCCTCTTCCTCTTTATCCCCCTTCCCTTTCTCTTCCTCTTTCTCCTCCTCCTCGTCCTCTTTCTACTCCTCCTACTCTTCCTCTTTCTCCTCCTCCTCCTCTTCCTCTTTCTCCTCCTCCTCCTCTTCCTCTTTATCCCCCTTCCCTTTCTCTTCCTCTTTCTCCTCCTCCTCTTCCTCTTTCTCCTCCTCCTCTTTCTCCTCTTCCTCTTTCTCCTCCTCCTCCTCTTCCTCTTTCTCCTCCTCCTCTTCTTCCTCTTTCTCCTCCTCCTCCTCTTCCTCTTTCTCCTCCTCCTCCTCTTCCTCTTTATCCCCCTTCCCTTTCTCTTCCTCTTTCTCCTCCTCCTCTTCCTCTTTCTCCTCCTCCTCCTTTTCCTCTTCCTCTTTCTCCTCCTCCTTCTCCTTTTCCTTTTTCAAATGAAAGCATTTTAGTAGTTTTGGTTCATATGCTTCTGAAAGTATTGCTGGGCTCTAAGGAAGAATAACACAATTTCTTTCTTTCCTTTTGTTCTTCTTTCATTTTCCTTTCTTTTTTTTTTTGAAAACTTTTAAAAGTGAAATAACGTCCCACCTGACTTTAGAGGACACCATTGCTTTTATTAGTTATGTTGAGAGTAGAAAATTAGATATTGTCTGTCCCCTGAGGAAGGAAAGAGCCAAGACCCACTGGTTATGCAGGAAGTTACAGGCATAATTAATCCCCTTCTCTTCTTGTGAGGTGTCTACTAAAGCCATGTTAGGATATGTGAGTGGGTTCTCAAGTATCCCTGTCTGGAGAGCCATGCATGCGTGAGTGTCTGTTACACAAGGGGAATGAAAACTCAGACTTAGGTAGCCCAGGTCCAAGGAAAAGAATGAGGTGTGAACTGTGTAACATCTGAGGAATGAAGCCAGGCTGTTAAAAAAATCTTCAGCCTCCCTCCAAAGCTCCTCTTGCCTGTTGCTAGAGATGGAACATCACTTTTACTGGAAAGAAATAAATTCCAAACTTGGATTTCAGTCGACATTGAGAATCCCATTTTTTTTTCTTTCAAGAGAGTAATAGTATGGAACTCTTCAAATCAAGATGGAGTTGTTCTGGTCAATTCTGATTTTAAAGTGGTAACGAAGTTAGGCATCAGTGAAGGGAGGGTTTGCTCTGTGCCATCGCCTGGTAGTAACTACCTTGTTCTGCACCATTGTAGGAAGCCGTGGTCAGCGGTGATATATTTGCCATTCCAAGATGGCGCAGACATCGTGTCCTCTCCATTAGTAAACAATTAACTGCGCAGGTGCAAAAAGGCAAAAGCACGCCAAAAGTCACTGTCCATCCCGGGGTGTAATATGGGGTGACGAGTGAACAGCCAATCAGAAGTGAATATGTCACTCTAGGGTGTATTTAAGCTGTGCCTCTTCCTGTCTTTGGCCCTTCCACGGTCTTTCACGTCTGCTGATACAGATTAAAGCCTCGCTGTGGTAACTACCCGAACACTGCCTCCGTGTCCTTTTTTGCGAGCGAAGGGGACACAAGAGGCGCTCGGAACACACCATCACCTGGGAGTAACCATCATGACCTTTTTACATCTAATATATTTTCATGTGTATGGGAGTTTTGCCCTGTATGTCAGTGTACCTGGCATGAGATTCTCTGGAATTGGAGCTGCAGACACTTGGGAGCCACCATTTGGTGCCGGAATTGAACCTGTGTCCTCTGAAAGAATATCAAGAGCTCTTAAACCGCGAGCGAGCGATCTCTCCAGGTCCAGTCTCACTGTCTATGCCCGTAGTTCACTGTGCATATTACCCTTGGGTACTCTGCTGTTGCTATGCAATTGTCATTATTCTTTGGAGAACTGGTTTGCTTTTTAGTTAAGTTGACGATGCCCAGTTCTTAACAGGGCTCAGCAACACACAGAGAGACTTTGCTTAACACCTTTCCTATTAAAAAAAAAAGACAAGAGTATCCAGGGCTATAGTGCATGGCTGTAGTCTCTGCTATTTGGGCTTATGATCGCTCTCATTCTTGGAAGCTGGACTTGAACTCATTCTGCAGCCCAGGCAGACTTAGGACTTGTGATCTTCCTGGATCTTAATAAACAAATAAAAAGAAAGACGTGGTTCAGCACACCTGTTAGCATGTGAGTCTCTAAATTCAGCCTTCAATATCACCCCCTCCAAGGCTGTTCACATATAAGGTGTGTGTGTATAAACTTTTAAGGTGTGCCAAGTTACTTTGAAGCAGCCAGTGGGTAAGCACCAATGCCTGTAAATAACCATAGGTGACACATGTGTGTGTGCATGTATGCATGTGTGCGTGTGCATGTGCTCCCTATATTGTCCAGCACGCCAGGCAAAGCGCTCACACACAGTGTCACTGCCTTCACCAGACCCATAAGCATGTTTTAGAGGACTCTGTGAGCTAGGGGTTAAAGCTGAGTATCTTGACATGCACTGCTTCTATTCTGAACCACATTAAAAACAGGAACCATTCCTAGCAGTTCTATTTTAAAAACAAAAAAAGAAAAGAGAGAGAGAGAGAAAAAAGAAGAAATTAAGGCTTAGAGAAGTTAATTAGATGAAATTAGTGAGGGGTGGCACTGGGATTGGAACCGGCACCCCAATTGTTACTACCTTTCATTGTTGAGCAGATCTTTCTAGGAAGCAAGGCTTGGCTCTGTGCTCACACTGCCCCGCCTCCATCAGCCAAGTGAAGGGCTCCAACGTGTGCATGTCACCCCACTATTGGCTTAACCACTCTGCTGTCATTCCCATTTTATAGAGGAGTTAGTTGAGGTTTTTTAGAATAAATCCAATCTCACTGTTTTTGTAATCAGTACTAGCTAGTGACTTCCCATTCCAGTCAAAGGACAAGCCATCTCCCTGACATTCAGCATCATGGCATCTCTCTGTTCGGATATTACCTTCTGCCTCCTCTGGGTCTCCACCAGTCACAGCCACACTTGTTGATCCTCACTGTTCCCTGCAAAGCATCCATCTCAAGAGCTTTATACTGCCGCTTCCTCTATGGGAGCTGCTTCCCCCCGCACATGTCTACATGGCTTTCTTTTCTGTTCCTCATACTTGGTTAAGCATCTTAGTAGATGATTTCTGATTGTTTTACATTGAGTTCCCATCTTCCTTCCTACTCTCAAGCCGCTAACACTGTACCCCTTCCTTCCCTCATCCTTGATACTGCCAATATTTTTAAATTAATGTACTAATTAACAGCTACCCCCAGTAAAATATAAGCTTTCTGAAAGGCAGGTATTTTCACTTATTTATTTACTTATCTATCTATCTATCTATCTATCTATCTATCTATCTATTATCTATCTATCTATAATATAGAACCAGCATTTATGACAGAACAGAGCAGATTAATGTGCTAATTAATAGTAGATAATAACAGATAATAATGTAGCAGATCACTTGTTAAGAATCTGGATGGGTGACTCACTTAAGGTTAATTAGTAACAGAGAAAGTTACATAGTTACATAGTTAGTTACATAGTTATAGACCCAACCCTAAGTTTGAGCATTCACACACACTATCTTTCTAAGCTCATCTCCCAAGTGCCCCGGTCTTTAATTCTAACAGGCCCAGTGACAGGGAATAAACAAATCAAACAGGAAAAAGGCAACATTTCTAACTGTCTCTTAAAGTGAGATGGAATCAGAGGCAGGTCAGGGAAAGGGGACACTGGTCTTTAGCAGAAAGGGAGTTGACAAGCGAGGCAGTCAGGAATGTGCTGATGTTCCCCCAGCTTTGTGAAGGGGCAAAGTGTGGGAAGGTCCTGGGTGAAGTTGGTGCTGGGTTAATTAATTAGGGTGGGATGCCTGCACATTAAGGGGAGGAAGGAATCGAGGCACTGACTGGGGTGGACTGCAGTCTCAGGCAGTGGTTACAAAGGAGCCTCCAGGCAGAGGAAGGATGGGAGAAGTGTTGGGTACAGCTCCATTTGGCCAATGGCCAAAGAAACATGTCAGGTATTAGTGAAAACAGGCTGCAGCTGCTGCACTTTACAAGCTAAATGGCAGCTCTTCACTCAGCCCTCTTTCGGCGCCCCATCAGCCCCCCTTCCTGGAACGCCTATTTTCTTCCTAAGGCAGCCACTCATACATAACTCAGTTCTCACTTGAGGGCGTACAGGAAGGCGAGTGCTCAGGCCCCGCAGCTAATGGAAAAGGGTTCACTGCCCTAATGAGGACTCGATTTCTCCTGAAACGGAGAATTTCAACATTAGTGTCCCGAAGTCCAGAGCCTTTTGTTCCCAGCATGGTTTTTGAAGCTGTGGTTAATTTTCTTTAAGCTCATGATATCTATACATGCCATTTCTAAAACTTCTAGAATGTATAAAAGTGCTTTATCGCCTTCTTTTGTATATTTTGTATCTGTGTGTATTTCTCATTCCAAGGAAAGAAATTCTACATTGCCTCAAGTAAAAGATACAAGTTTATGCATGTGTGTATTCATATGTGTGCATACATACACATACACATATATTATATACATACCCATACACACACACACACACACACACACACACACACACACACACATCTCACATCAGAGAGTTTAAACATAGAACAAAACCAACCACAAATAACATATTGTTATTGAGTAACAAGGCTTGACTGAGATGATTCTTGTATCCCCTGACCCTGTATCTTTCCTGTACAAAGCTTAGGCAGAGGTTAGATTCCTGGGGAGACCATGAGCACAGAGCTGGGGTCAAGCTCTACCACTTTCTAACTGTGTGCAGACATTCCAGCTATCTACCCTTCATGTTCCTTCCTTTTGTTGACCTGTAAAATGTGGCACCAATACAATTTTTAACTGTAGAGGCTTTGCGAAGTTGGATTGGTTCTGTGCTTGTGTATATGAATGTGTTACATTATTTAGAACAATGCTAAATGCTAGGTATTATACTATTATCTATGAACACTATAAATTTTTGGATAGTTGTTTAGCGGGTTTGTCATTTGGGAGCCCTGTTTTGGTTGTTTATTGTATTTTGAGGTTCAAGGGTAGAGAAAGGTGGCTTTTAGCTTCTCTTATATATCACCGAGGAAAGAGCTTGAAGAAAGGTACTTCAATACATATAATCTTGAAGGAAAGAAAAATATAAATTATGTATACATATATATTTCTTGTTTTTGATGAAAGGTATAAATACTTTGAAAAACTTTTATTTAGGGAACTAAAAGTCAATATGATATTAAGTGTGGGTTCAAATTATGTTATTTTCCCCATTATCAGTGGGTTTTTTTTGGGGGGGGGATACTGTTCAACTGCTGTGTACAGTCTCTCTTTGAGCAATGTATATCTCGTTTATATGCTGGGATGGAGTGAGTTCCGTGTCTTCCAAGAACTGTACACTGTTTTATATTGAGTAACAATGGTTTGTCAATCATACCGGCTAAGAATGAAGGGTTTACTCTGAAGTCATTTTCTTCCTCAGATTTCTTCTAAGTTGATTGAGTCCAAGCTCAAGAGGGCACGAGGAAGTGTGAAGGAAGTGTGGAGGAAGTGTGGAGGAAGTGGGAGGAAGACTGATAAACATAGAAACAGAATTGCGTTCCATAGAAGTTGCCAATGAATAAGTTTACCTGCAGTTACTTTGGGGGAACTTTACCACTTAACTCCTTATTTACTGGCACTTGACTCTTTAAGCTAAACTTTTAAAATTCACTTAAAATAATGGCAGATGCTGTCAAGGGAACTTAATCTGGGAAGTTGAATAAAACTAAGTCCTGACTTCAACCGAAAGCAATGGTTGTCATAAGAGATGTAACTCGGGTCACAGTGCAGGTGGCAGAGAGACAGTCTTAGTACAGATAAATGGCTAGAGGGTATCAAAAATTGAAGGGTTAATCCTGATGGAAGTGTGGACTGTGGGTGGTCTTGACAGATGAATAGAGGGTACACAGTTTTAACGTAGGGAGCAGCTGGACACTACCCTGTTGGAGAAAACTCTGAATTTCAGAATTTGTTTTATGCAAAACAGGCTGCTGAGAAAGAATACACACTGGATGGTAGTGGCTGGCATGACACACGGCTAAATAAAGAATAAAGCCCCAGGCACAGCAGTGGCAAAGACAGTGACCTGGACACAGTTTATTTCATAAACATTTTTTTTTTTTTGAGGTATGATTGACAAGACCCGGTGACAAATGAGTGAGGTTTAAGGAGGCGGGAACTAGAGATGTCCTGACTTGAGGTTATGATGTCAGCTGAGATAAAAAAGATACCACTGGCTGAGTTCTGCATTATGCCTTGTATTTGTTAGGTTGGGGCAGACAGAAATATCTTGAGTTTGAAAACTTTGTTACATGATCAAGCCTCCCTTTGCTTTGCCATCTCTGGGGACCATGAGCTCTTGGCATCCTGACTTTCACATTGATGTGCCTCTCCTAGCCTCTGCTCTACTTTCCCTCTCCCATAGAGTGTTAAAACCCTGCTCCAGAGCGCATGGATTTTACCTCCATATCTAGTCCTTGTCCATAGAGTAATGTAGCATATCCCTGGGTACAGCATTTCAGGAGACTGTTCTGACCCTTGCAAATGTCTGGATCTCTAACTGGGCAAGAGAATTAGCAAGAGAAAGTGAACATTCTCTGTGAACATGCAAGGAATCGGCTTTCAGCTCAGAGATACATGCCCAGGCCCGAGAGGTATAGAGTAAAATATTAGCGAAACAGTGGAAATACAACTAAATAAAGCTGAGGCTTTAAAAATCACTGAGGAAGATACATGTTGAAGGCACTTGGGCAGGACTCAGTGCTTCTTCTGCTCTAGTGCTTAATATAGTTTCTTTAAAAATCAAATTATGTGTTAAAGGATACTTGAGAATGTGTGTATATTCACAGTTTTACTCTTAAGCCCAAAGCTTTAATTCACTTTATTGGTAGGTGAGGGTTTTTTCCTACTAAAAATACTTTTGAATTTATACCACAAAATGTAAATGCATTTCAAGTTTCTCTTTTTGAAACAGAGGAAGGTAAAATTCTTTTGGTTTGTCAGTTTGCTATAGATGTCAGCGTGATAGTTTTAAAGTCACGGTAATAGTGGCTTGCATCTAACTGCAGAGAACAGCTCTCTGCGTGGCCAAGAGACTAGTGGCTACTGAAAAATTTCTACCATTTATTTTTATTCCGGTTGTGATCTATTTGTATGTTTTTAAAGGATGAAGATAGAAATGTAATCGATTTTGCTTTTTCAATGTGACTCTAATACAAAGGTTGAGAAAATGTAGATGGCTGCTCCATGAGTAGAAAAGCATGTTTAATAATCTATGAATTCAAGTTTGTTCATGTCAGTTCTTTCAACTACTATGAATAACTAAAAAATATTTCAGTTTTAGGAATCTTAACATTTTAATAATTTAGAATAATTTTATAATTTTATAATAGAATAATATTTAATAATTTAGAATAATTTTATTGGTGTGTGAAGAATGTATAATGTAATTGTGTAATAATATGCTTTCTAAGCCACTAAAAGTCTATTTATTTAAAATCACAGATGTTTTAGACATCTAAAATAGTATCCGTGTGTGTGTGTGTGTGTGTGTGTGTGTGTGTGCTCGCGTGCGTGCGTGAGAGAGAGAGAGAGAGAGAGACTCTAATTGAGCAATATGAGTTCACACAGTAAAGTTTTTTTTTCTCTGGCATATTTTTGTTTTGCAATTATTTTATTGCATTTTACATTAGATCTGAACATTTTTGATGGGTCAGAAAAAAGTCAGATTTAAAAATTATGGAAGATTTAAGATTAAAAATGTTTTATGATTTGAAGGGTTTATTTAAGGATAAATTTAAGAAGTATTTCAGGCCTGGCTGATGTTCTTTGGCCAAATTCCTGTTAGTTTTGATTTGTTTCATTTCAAATCGAAATTGCTAGCATCAAGTCAATAGCAGTAAGGAAATTGTTTAATTTTAGTTAAAAGTATCACATGATTCTCAGTTGATTATTTCACCTTTTGGGGGAAGCCACCATCTAGAATCAATCTTAAATGGACTGGTGGTGGTTGGAATTTTTTTCTCCGAGGCTGTCCCTGTGACAGTGGGGATGGAGGTCAGAAAACAGTGTTCTCTACTGCAGAACTTCCTGCCGGCAGGACTTCCTGCCTGTATTCTCCAACTTTCTTCCATTTCCCCTGTTGAAACTGTCATCTTTCCTCTTGGACTCAAACACGCAACAATCAAAACGTTAATGGCCCCCACACTACAGGAGTTCTAACTTTCGGGTAATCCCTGCCTACACTGCAGAGCAACAGAAATGTCAGGAACAAAGCTTCTTTGCAACAGAAACCTTGGCCAGAGTTTCCTAAACCCTACAGTTAAGGATCAGTTTGTCTACTTTGATATTGTATTTCTATCATAATCCCACAGTTATTTTATGCACAGTGTGAGGCCTCCCAGGAGTGCTTTCTCCCCAGGCATAGGCATCCTCGAGGGTGGTGGTTCTCAATGGAGCGATAACCCTGGTCCAGCTCTGAGCCCCAGACATCTGATAATGTCTGAGACACTTCTTGACTGTCACAGCAGGGGAGATGCCACTAGCACTTAGAGGACACAGGACAGGGTCCCTGCTCATCATCTCAGGATTCAAGTGCAGCCTCCCACAGTGCTGTTTACTCAGCTCCAGTACAAATGGTGCTGAGGTGGAGGAAGCCTTCTTTGAGGTCCTGTCAGCCTAGGATGTAGATAATCAGTCTGGGTAAAAAGCTGTCTCCTTTTAATCTGGAGTCAAAGCTGTAGTGGATTGCTATTTTATTACCAAAAGTGGCCCAGAAACTTGTGAAACACTGTGCTATTTTTACACACACACACACACACACACACACACACACACACACTCTTTCAAAATTGGATTTAAATTTGACCTTAACAGTATCAATTTAGAACTGAGATATTTAACAATATTTTAGTGTTGTTTTTCTCACTCATGACTTTTCTTTTCTCTAATTTAAAATATCTACTGTGCCAGCCTGTGCTATTTACTTTCAGTTTTCTTGGCCAAATAAAATCCATTTTATGTCAATCTCCACTTTCCAAGTGTCCCAACTGCAACAGTGTTCAATTCTAATGGATAAAGGAAGAAGGACATGGAAGATATGGTCAGTCTTATGTTTCCATAGTGACTGGACTAGTTTAGATCCATATAAACATCGTGTAAAGGCCCCACGCATCTTCCACATGATCCAGCTGGGTATTGACAAAAAGAGCTCAAGTCCACTTAGCTCAGTGATTTGTACACACCAATGTCTATTAAAGAGCAATTCACAATTGCTAAATCATGGGACCAAGCTAGCTCTCCAACAACAGAGGAATGCATAACAAAAATAACACAAGTTCATTCGGTGATGAAGACCAGTCTTAGTGTTTTCAGGGAAGTGCATGCAGCTGGAGACAAGCAAGCAGCTTAAGGCCATGCCAGAAGCACAAATAACAGGTTTTCTTTTTTTTTTTTTGTTTCTTATCTTTTATATAGATATATAAATTCAGAAGAATATGTATGTATGTCATGTGTATTGTGAGTATATGCACAAGATACGAAAGTAGAAGTAGCACTGTGATTGTTTCTATGTGTTTAGGAATGTGTACGCATATACACATATATGTGCAGAACACAAATTAATAAAAAAGGAGGCCACGAATTTGAGTAGGACAAGGAGGAGTATATGGAAGGATTTGAAGGGAGGAAAGAGACAGGGCTGAGGAGAATGGTGTAATTTTATATTATAATCTCAAAAATTAAGGAAATAATAATAAAAACCCTGTGTATTGTGCCAAAGGGAAGAGAGCAGAGTAAGAAAAGGAAGAGTAGAGGGTATGAGGGGAGCATGTTCAATGTATAGTGTATATAAATATACATATATACATATATGCACATACACACATATACAGATACACACATATACCTACACACATATATACACACATATATACATATATACACATATACATACACACATATATACATATATACATACACACGTACATATATACATACACATATATATACACATATACATACACATGTATGTATACATATATACACATACATACCTATATAAACATGCCTATATATACATACACATATATACACATATACATATATACACACTTTACATACATATATACACACATACATACACCTGTACATATATATGTTTATAATACACATATATACATACACACATATATACATACACACATATATACATACACACATATACACACATAAACAAGCACACATACATATACATAACATATATACACATAGACACATTCATATATATATATACATACACACATATATACATACACATATACACACATATATACACACATTATATACATACACACATACATATACACACAGACACACATACAGACACATATATATGTGTGTATAATATATACATATATATGTGTGTATGTATAATTATATATACACATATATGTATATATATGTGTGTGTGTATGTGTGAACCTTAAAAAACAGGAAACATTTGAAGGAAAAGAAAGAACCATTTATTTCCCTCACATGTATGTCTTTTGAAGCAATTTTCCTTCTTTGACTATTTTTTTTTTTTTTTTATGACCATCCCTTGCTCCTTCGTAACTTCCAAGGAGAAGGGAAAGTACCCAGTTTTTATTTTCTGGCTTGTCAACAGGAGAGCAGTTTGCCCTCACACTGTGAAGTAACAGCTCAGCAGTGTCTCTAGACAACGATGGGGTGGAGGAGTCTCAGCCTCAGCGTGGGGAGTTTTCCAAACTCCACATTCTTAGTCCCGTTATCTCTGTGGAGGCTCTAAGTTTTTCCTACCAACTCCCATTTGAGAATCAGTTATCTGCAGCACATCCGCAAGTTTCTGCTTGCTTCCAGTTGGCAAAATTTAAACTAATAGTTAAAAACTAATGAGGAATTTTGCTAAGTGAAAATATGTCTAGAGCATTAGAAGAGATTAAAGTTTTTCATCTTTTGAAATCCATTTAGACCCAGACAACCCTTTTGTTTAAACACATTTAGAAACTCAGTTGGAAAGCTTCAGTCATTATCCTTAAATGACTATATATTTTTATCATTTTCTCCCTAGAATTGGTCTTTTGGGAATATTGGGGGGGGGTGGGCAGTGGAGAAAGGTCACTCTGCCCTACAGGCTTCTATTTCTCTCTTTCCAAGCATGCTTGCAATATTCAGCACACAAGTGGCCTGTGTGCCACCGTGCAGAGCACTATCTGTACTTAACAGTGGCCAAACATACTATCTCCTGTTTTCTCTGAAGGAGCATCCAGTTCTCTGTGGGATAACCCAGCATCTTATTTTCCACTTGCTTTGTGGGTGGCCTACTAATCTGAGTGCACACTACATAGTATGTACTCATTTGACCAGGCTTTAATTAGACCAAGACTGTGGCATGTTTTGCTTTGTCTACAAGGAATCTTGGTGATAGAGAGGAGACAAAGACCCAATCTTGTACACCTGATCTATTTATGGAGACAGCAAAACGATAAAAAATGAAACCCACAAAACCAGAAAACAAACACATAACTTGGCACAGACACACACCCCAGAGAAAGAAATTAGAGATGCATATAGCAAGAAAATTGTTCTAGTTTAGTCATGTAGCAGTAGAATCGCAGATTGTACAACTGTTATATAAAGTGCATATCACCTTATTCTGTTGACTTTCAAACACAGTGGACATTGAAACCACAGTGTAACCCAATCAGTAGATAGATTAGCTTTCATAATGCCTTTGATTTGTATGAGACTGACGAGCAGTCTGCTGCATTTAGAAGCTAACAATGCCTTTGGTTTTAAATTTTTTTTTCTGTGTAGCATACTTTATTATATACAGTTTTACTATCTTTCATAATTACTATGAACTTTTAATATCAGGATTTATTGGGACATTTAGAGTACTTAGCAATTTTTTTCAGTACTGTAATGATTTTTCCCATAGGTTAGGAGGGAGCGGCTGTGGCTTTTAGCGACCTCTGCAGGCTTAGTCCCGCTTCTGCTTTAGTGCCAGGTAAATAACCCACATCTCGGCTCTCATCCTCTCTCAGCATTTCTCTGAAGCATCACGAAAGCTGGGCTTCCCTAGAACGGTCCTCTCTGTTCTTCTTCAGCTTCTGGCAACTGGATGGAGATGATGCTGCATTTCTGGAGGACACAGAGACTTTCAGATGGAGGGGAAACAGTCCTGGGACTGTGCATATAGAAAAAATGAATTTCCACAGGTTCTGGCTTATGCAAGTTTTTATCCCTGTTTGCTACAGTAATTTGGCATTTTTTAATTGGATATTTTATTTATTTACATTTCAGATGTCATCCCCCTTCCCCCTTTCCCCTCCCTAGAAACCTCTATCCCATCTCCCCTCCTCCTTTTTGCAGTTTGGCATCTTTTAACCTACACCTTTATGACGTATTCATTTAGTGATAGCAAAATTAACATGCAATTATCAGGATACTAATACACGTTCAGACTAGAAGCAGGGTGTGCTGGATACTGTGTGAATATGCGGAAGCAGAAGTTATGATAGTATTCTCAAGGAAGACAGGGAAATACGGAAAAATGAGATGTGGGTTTACGCACACAAAATGAGAGGGCTCGGATTTCTGATTGCTTCCCATAACCTTGGTTCTTACTTCACTATCAGGTCCCTGTGAGATGCCAGAGACTGGGCCTCATCACATGAAGCAGGCCAGACCGTTGCTATTTCCAAAGAGCCTGAAGTACTCTTTTTTTTTTTAAAACAGTTTATTTATTTATTTTTTTTTATCTTTTTGCTTTTTTTTTTTTTCTCAAGACAGGGTTTCTCTGTATAGCCTTGGCTGTCCTAGAACTCACTCTGTAGACCAGGCTGGCCTCGAACTCCTGAAGTACTCTTGATGAGAGCATTGCTATTGTTTTTGAGCCAGTTTTTGTAATTTTTCAAAAGAAATTATTAGTAGTTCTCTCCTGTTATGACTGGCTACTGTTGCTGTGTACAGTGGCCATGCTTTGTGACTTTCGTGGAACTTCATCATACAATTTTAAAAGTACAAAATGAACACAACATAACCGCTTGGCTTTCTTGTACCCTCCTGCTCTATGAGTTGCTCTTCAAGGCCATGTGTTTATTTGTATATTTAATGGAATGCTGAATATACATATTTTATATCTAATACATACTGTATATGCTTAGTATCATTAGTAACACTAAACAAATGTTTTTAATGCCTGGGTCTAGGTCACAATGAATAATTTGGATTATTGGCTCTGAAATTCTTTCATAAGATCCAGGAGACATTCTTTCAGAAGGATTTTTACCCAAGTGTTCTATGGGAGAAGCAGGGCCATAAGAGAGGTGGACAGTTTCCAGGTCGGCTTTCAGACTGCTGTGGGCTGCAGGACCTGGCTCTCACAGGAGAATTCCTTCTCAGTCAGGGCAATGGAGTTTGGGTTCATTTTTTCCTCTGGGTTCTCTCAGTGATCATGTTTCTTAGTGCTCTCATTTTGACTTTGGTGCCCACCTCCTGGAAAATCTTTATTTTTCTATGCAGGTAAGTTCTGGGCATGGTCCAGTGTATTGTGTACAAAGTAGGAAGTATTCCAGTAGGGGCACTGGCCATACTATATTTGGCTAATATAAAATTCCTGTTGAGCATACGGTAGAAGTTATGTAATAAATTATTCCTGTAAGCAGTCACCCCTTACATTCCTTCCTCCCTCCTTTCCCCTTCTCTCCCTCTTCCTCCCTTCCTCTCTCATTTCCTCCCTCCTTCCTGCTCTCACTTTCTCCCTCCCCCTCTCTCTTACTCCCTCCCTCCTTTTTTTCTTACTGAGGCAATATTTAATTCTGAATGCCTAGGATGGCCTGGAATTTACTACACAGCCCAGCCCAGGCTGGCCTTGAACTCACTGCCTCCCTCCTACTGCAGCCTCCCAAGTGCTAGAATTACAGGTAGTAACATCTTTCCACTAGTAAATAGATGTAATAGAAACAGAACAATGTTTGGGTTCTGTGTTATAAGTCGAGAATAAAGCCTTGGTTATGGTATATGCACTCTAGAGAATAAGGTTCTCAATTCTTAAAAGGTGAGGGCAGTTTGCTGGGAGAGGGATGCCCAGACACTGCAGTGGCATTAGTCACTGTGCAATAAGCCTCTGCAGTTCCCCTCTCTCCCCCTTGTTTAAATGTAGGCAGTGGATTGCACAGGTATCCAAGGCTCATTAAATACACAATAAAACTCTGGGAAGGAGGAAAAGGGGTCAAAATCCATTTAGGACCCTCCCGAGAAACTAAAAGGCAAATGGTCAAAGTCTCCCTGCATGTGTTTAAGTTGTTTTAAGTGAAAGAAGACACAGTTTTTACGGTCTGTGTTAACAGGAAGAGGAACATGCTGCGTTCACATTCTCAGTAACCTTGAACTGAAAATGTCGGGGCCTGTGCTTTTCTGTTTCCATGCGTCCCACAAAGAGGTTAGCTCACATACACTTGGCAACGCTCAAACAAGCCATTTCCTAATCCTCAAAATAACTTTTGTTTTAAGTGTTTCCCAAAAGTCTTAAAATATGTTCATGAGCTGTATATATATTTCATTTGCTAAACTGTTGGGTTAGAAACTTCCTAAAGGAAAAGCAAGACTTGCAGAGCAAAGATGTTTAAATACTGTAAAATCTAGATGAGAGAAAAAGCACTCTAGGATATCACATCTTTTGGTAACAAGTAGAAAGCACACAAACATTTATATCTATACTAGAAACTCCATAGGACTAAACAGCTTAATTTTTTATTGTTTATGTTGCGATTCACACTAACTTGCTGATATTCGATGTAGAATATTTTTATTTAAAATAAAATACTCCCTGAATAGCAAACAAAAATTAGTATGTTAAGGAGCTCGACGTTAAGTGTTCTTTTTCAAGCATTTCACATGGACTTTCCCCCAGAGAGCCATATACTCCTATTTACCGAAATTGTAAACTCATTAAGAAAGTATTTGTTGAATGTCTGTTACTAGTGTTGGTGATACAATGTCATTAATCCAACAACCATATACACAACTGTATCAAAGACTACATGAAGAGGGAGAAATGTGGGGAGCCTTGAAACACCAGAGTTGGGCTAGAAACTCCTGAGACGCCACCAGGATAGGAGGCCACCAGGAACAGGCTGAAGAAGGCAGAGGACTCAAAGTGTCTCTAGGTCAGCTGATCTAGATTTGACTTATGACATTGAATTTGATGACAAAACAGCCCAAAGTACTGTTTTTTAAAAATGAAAAACTAAGATTTTTACTCCGATTAAAATATATTTAAACATAAATATATATTAATTATGCACTAGAGAGAATATTTCAGTTAACAAATGTAGCCTAAACTACAAAGATAGCTACTAAAAAATTTGAGTATCTATAAAACCATATCTCCCATGCAACAGATTTGGCCTCATGTTTAACCAACAGTATGGTTGTTTCCAAAGGGTATTAAATGGTAGTTTGGATTCATTTAAATATATTCTAGTATAAATCTATGTAAAATCAGTGTCTCCTGAAAACATTGATGGCAAACACATTTGAATTCTCTTGATTCTGACAGAGTGAGACAAGTTGGTTACATATGTAAGGAAAGGGTCTTGGGACTCAGCATTAGCCCCTGATCTCTAAGCAGTAGGAAGGAATTCACTGAGATTGTCACAAATGGTTACATCTACTCAATTTACATCACATTGTTTCTGGAATAATTCCTGGGAGACTAATGCCAGTAAATTTACCTATTATTAACCCCAAAGTCGGTTTTTAAAAGTACTTTAATCAAAAGGGTTTTGAGACTAAGCATAGATGCATATCTGAAAAACACCTGCTGTTGAACTGCTGGACAGATAGAGTGAGAGAGAAGTAAGGATGAGGGAAGGCTAGGCAGGGCTCTGTTTGCGTGGTCCAGAAAGAGCTGATGGTAAAGGTGGAAATGCAGGCAAGCAGAGAGGTTCCTGAGATTTTCAGAAAATAAAATTAACTACAAGTTCCTAACATTCTCCCTTAGTGAATCTTACAAACATGGGCAAAGCAGAGGTTGGTTAGGCACCTTTCTGTCATCTTCATGTTGAGGGCAGGTGACATCCTCAGAGGTGGCTGCTGAAGAAGAGAGACAAGGGATAGGCCATCATGTGGTAAACATTTCAGTCAGATTCAGGAAAGCTCACATACGGTGGTGGTCAGGCAGCAGCCAGGCTGAGGTTTGACTGGGGGCTCTCTTCAGAAGGCTATCTGAATAACCAAGCCAAGTTCCACACTGTTTGTCACTGGCTGCATGTGGGGTGAGTTGTGATTCCCAGGCATGGGAATTCTCTGCTCATGCCTCAGTGTAAGCCAAAAGGTTAAACTGACCAGTCACTTGGTTCTGTTGTGTGTCTGCTCAGCATCCTGTAGAAATACCTCTCCCTCCTGCTGTGACAGGAGTCAAGGCTCCTTGGCACCTTTCCCTCAGTAACTGGAGGTTAAAACTGGAGACTAAAATTCAGGCAACTCACAGAGTTCTGTTTCATCACTAGTCCAGACTTTTTTTTTTTTTCATTGCTTAAACTTTATTTTCTTCCTTCTTGATAATTTCTTTTTTTATATTTTATTTACATTTCAGACGCCATCCCCTTTCCCCATTTCCCCTCCCTAGAAAACCCCTATCCCATGCCCCCTTTTCCTTTTTGCTTTTATACAATTTTTTAAAAATGTTAATCAAAGGCTTTATAAGTTTGGTAATGCTCAATCAGAAGTGTAACCCAATACCCAACCTAGATATATCAACTATCTTTGACTGGTGGAGACGCGTGAACATCTGTCTCCATGCCCCCCTCTCTTTTTCTCTCTTTTGCTCTCTCATCACCTAGCTTCTCCTCTCCTTCAGCTTCTCCTCTCCTTACTCCATCTCTTCCTCTCGGTACTCCTTCCCCCTTAGCTCCTCCTACATATCACCCTTCCTGTTGTCCAGACTGTTTTGTGATGCTGAGTCTCAAACCCAGGGCCGAAGTAGTCTAGGAAAATGCTCTGTATTAAACTACATCCCCAGCTGAAATATCTATTTCTTTAACCTTTTATTATATAATTTTCTGTTTCCTTCCTTCCTTCCTTCCTTCCTTCCTTCCTTCCTTCCTTCCTTCCTTTCTCTCCTCCTCCTTCTTCTTCTTCTTCTTCTTCTTCTTCTTCTTCTTCTTCTTCTTCTTCTTCTTCTTCTTCTTCTTCTCTCTCTTTTCCTTCTTTCTCTTCTTTATTTTGAGACAAGTCTCAGTGTTATCTCTAGCAGATTGAGAACTCAGTGTGTAAACCAGGTTGACCTTGAACTCACAGAAATGTGCCTGCCTCTGCCTCCTGGGTGCTGGGATTAAAAGCGTGTGTCCCCATACCCAGCATATCTTCTTTTATCTCACCCACAGCTTCAGCTCTGGCTTTTTTGGCCAACACCACATACTTGTCAGGCACCCAACACCACAGCCAGTGACGCCGTAATGCTGGTTGAATGGACAATTATCTTGGTCCTTACAGATTCTTGACTCTGCAAGGAAGGATAGATGCATTTCAGAGAGTTCTGTTCATCAAAAACTTTATCATTTTCTCCTCAGGTATGTGACAGATGACAACTCTCAGTCTTTTGCAGTAACCTTCACCTTGTGACCCCTTACTGTAATATAATCACAGGTGACAAGCACATCATTCCTGGCCAAGATTTTAAAGACACAGCCATACTTCCTCTGTATTTTTGTTTCTTTTGTTGATGGGTAGAGATGATAATGACATATCCCAGGAGACAGAAGATGTGGTTTGAAGGTGAAATGTCACCCAGAGGCTCATGTGTTTCAACACTTGGTCCACATCTGGGGTTGGTCCTGCGGGTGCTGTCTAGCTGGAGAAAGGGAGTCACTGTGGGTGGATCTTCAGGTTTCTTAGCCCTGCTCCCCTTCCTAGTCTTTCTCTCTGGATGTCATATCTCCTGCCTTGTCTTTCCCATTGTTACAGTATCTATACTCTTGTGCTGTGACCCATGAACCCTTATGCCCCAAATCAGCCTCCTTCAGGGGGTTTGTTCACAGATCCAAGGAGGGCAACTAATATAAAAATCAGAGCCAAGAAAGCTCTCAGTTTCCTGATATGGAATTTGAAAAAGGCCTTTCCCACCCAGAAAGATGAACTTTGCCCGTTTTCCTGAGTAAGCACTAAACTAATTTCTATTATGCATTTGCTACTATAAGCAGATACTCTGCCTTAATCAGATACTCCACCTGCTTCTGTGGTTTCTCCAGCCCTATACTTAACCTGTATATTGCCTTTTTGTTGAGAAATCATCTCAGCCTCCAAATGTGTCATGGCACTTAAACTTTTAAAACCTTTTTCTGATCTGGTAGTGGAACCAACATGACCGAATGACTGAATTACCCAAGCTTCATTCAGAAGAGTCATCTCTTTCTCGGTTGGTCTGTCTGTCTGTCTGTCTGTCTCTGTCTCTGTCTCCCTCTCCCTCTCCCTGTCCCTTTGTCCTCCCTTTCTCTACCTCTCCCTCCCTCCTAACCTTTCTCTTTTTCTCTCCCTGTCTCCCTTCTTCCTCCCTTCCTTCCTCCCTCTCCCCCTTTTTCTCTGCTCTCTTGGTCACTCTCTCCTTTCTGCAGAAGCCACAGATTACCAACCTCTAAACTTCTTTCCTTGCAATTCTTTTAAAATGTAACCGCTCCTTTCCATTTTTTCTTATGCCAGCAATGTTACTGCAAAATTGTCTCAAGAGCTAGCAGGGCTAAATAAAGCACCAGCCATGTACCCTGCTCCGCTCATCTGGAAAGAGGGAATACTTCTGTAATTTGGGTAAAGGTGGGAAAGCATGTGATTCCTTTCTGATTTTGCCACAGGCTACAGAAAGTCTCATGACTGACACTGTCATCTGCCTCCTGGTTCTTCACACTGGGGCCATGGTGAGCACCAAGCAGTTCATAGTGCTCCCGTGAGTCTTCCTTGTTTTCAGTTCATTTTGCTTGCCCGCTTTAATCTTCACAAAGCATTGACATCTATTTAGGAAGGTCAGCAGCTCTCTGTCCCCAGAATATAACTCTCAAATATTTCTGTTGTTTTAAAAATGTTTTTAATTGAAATATCATGTCTCCTTCCTGTTTCCTCTCTCCAGTGCCTCCCAGTTACCTTCCCTTGAACCTCTCCCACATCCCCACTCTCAAGCTCATAGCCTCTTTTTTTCTTTGATTATTATTGTTACAATGCGTGTATTTGCTACATGACAGAACACTTAGCTACAGTGAATGTGAAGACATCGTAACCATGGTATCCATATGTACGGTTTTCAGAGAGGACTGTGCCTGGCTGAAAGAACAAAATGTGTGTCTTTATTGTCTGCCTTACCTTGTCAATGTTTATTTTAAACTTTTATTCTTATTCATTGTGTGTGTGTGTGTGTGTGTGTCAAAGTGTGGAAGTGCATGTGGAGGTCAGAAGATAACTTTGTGGAGTTACTTCTTTCCCTTCACGTGGGATTCAGGATGGAATTTCAGGTCACTAGGTTTGTACCACAAGTGTCGTGGCCTTCGGAGCCATCTCATTGATATAATTGCTTTGGTAACCCATGAGACAATTCTCTGAGCTAGGTACTATTTTTCTGCTTTTATACATGGGAAGATGCTGGCTTGGGGAAATGAGAAGACTTTTATCCAAGAGTCAACATGTAAGAGAGGGGGCCGCTCCAGATGGACAGACGAGGGTAGTGTGTTTTATTCCACCTTGATTTCCCTCTATTTACTTATTCTACTTGAAACACTCCCCTGTTGGGTCTCCATGGGGAAAATAGGATGTATAGCATAAGGAACAACTATAGACACATTTACTGAGAAATATTAGAAATGAGGAGAACATCAAGTATTTAACATTTTAAAAAAGTGCATTTTGTGTGTGTGTGTGTGTGTGTTGACAAGTGATTTAACTGAAAATACAGGCTGGCATCCATTGAATGGAATTATGGCTGTGCACTGGACTGGCATCCATTGAATGGGTTTACTTTGAACTTTCATACTATTCATATTCATTCAGAGCCTAATAAGGCACCAACCTACCCAGAAAGCGTTTTTTATATTATCTAGTAAATGTCCAAATCAATTTGCTTGACGAGTTCAGGGAAGAATGGAAAAATGAGACAGCCCCTTTGCTCTGTTTTTGAGACAGGGTTGCACCCTGTAGCTCTGGTTGGCCTACAACTAGTTATGTGGACCAGGCTGGTCTAGAACTCATTGAGAGACACGTATTTGTCTATGTTTCCAAGCACTGGGGTTAAAGGTGTGTTCACCATGCTGGACACAAGACTACACTTATTTCCGATTCTTTTTCACAGGAACTCACTGAGCCTTAAAAATACCTTCCTACAACTCGGAAAAATTGTGTTACTAATTAAACCAGTTATTCAACTGTGTTTTCTTCCAATCTCCCATCCACCCATTTTTCCATTCTTTTTCGCATGCTTCCATTTATATATTCACCCATGTACTTTTCTGTCCATTCATCTCTCTTTTTTATACAATGATCTGCAGCTATGAGCGAGAAGTCATCTTTCTAGACAGAAGGGGGCACGGAAAGGATTTCAGAGGAGTTGGGGAGGGGAAACTATAATCAGAATATATTGGATAAAAATATAATTTCAATAAGAGAGAAATAGGAAAGAAAAGAATTCATACTTGTTTATCTCTAAGAACACCATGATAGAGGGAGACAGAAATGGAATGAAATGAACACAGTCATCAAGCTGTTGATAGACATGTGTATGACATTCAAAGTCATCTTTGGTTGTTGGGCCTTTGATTCAATTGAGGATTCTTTGTAGTGTTTAAGGAATTATTAGAAAGAATAGTGCTTTGCTAAGTATCGAGGAGTGAGTGATTAAAGCGAGTTAAGTGGATTATAGATGTGTAATCTTGGATTTAGTTGAAAATAATAAAAGCCCAGTGGCTCTGGCTTCAACAGCAGAAGGAATCACCATGAGAATAAGGGATATTCATGACATTAATACCCTACAATCCTTATTTCTGCTCATGTCTGCTTTTCTTCTATTTCATAACCTGCTCACTTTTTCATTCAAGATATGTTTGACTTAAGTTCATCAGAGGCTATCTCTCTTTTGATCTTTTTGTACATTTTTCTCAGGAGGAACCTGATGGATTTGGGTCAATCAGCTATGGCAAGCAGAGTAGGAGAGGAACACAGAGGGAGCTGAGGAAATACGAGGAGAGATCCTGCTAGATGCTGACCACAGCAGCCCATGTCTACCACCAGGCAGATGACTCCTGAGTATCATGTACAGACAGGGCTCGTGTGCTCCTTAAATGAAGGACGGATGATACTATGGACAAACCACTTTTCTGCTTTCACCATTTTTATATTATTCCACTGTTCTATTTGGGCACACATTTACAGTATTATGTTATGCTAGAATACATATTAGCATAACAAAGATATGGTATTTAAATACAGAACCACAACTAAGGCCTATAATATGACTATTTCTTTATATCTTACATCGCCTTATTAATAAAACAAGAACATGTCCCACTCATGAGGTTGTAGTGACTAATGCGATCACGCAGGGAAAGCATTTCCCAATGAATGGAGCACACACCAATTGACTGTTATGATAATTTTTGGCTTAATTTAAAGATTTCATTTTTTGTGCAAGTGAGAAAAGATGTATGAAATGAGTTTAATACTTTCAATGTTGAACTGTTCATAAAACCAAACTATTTTGGGGACCTATACAGGTTTTCAACAATGAACACATCAAGCAGAATGGTTTACTATTGTTACTAAAGAATGTGGTTAGAGATAATACAACATATTTCCATGTTTCTTCAGAATTCTTCAATTGAGTTTTTAAGAGCTCATAACTGTGTTTTTTACCTTTAGGAATTAAATAAAACATACTTAATTTCATGATTGAGCAATTTGTGCTAATACATTAAAGTTTTTGCTCTATCTTTTTAGTGTGTGTTTGCATGCATGATGTGTGTATGTAGTGTGTGTGCATGCATGGTGTGTGCATGTTCCTTGTAGTGTGTGCATGTGTGTATGCATGGACCTGTGTTGGGAGCCGACTTTAATCAGAAAGTGGCTAGAAAGCAGCTATCAACTTTGCAGCCATCTGGAGCCATATACCCTGATAGAGACTTGTTTTTCAATAGCCTACAACAGCTGAAGCACACTCTGATAAATAGCTTGTTTATCCCACATAGCTTGTTTTGCTGTTTAGTGACCCCAGCTGCATGGTGCACGTGGTAAAATGTTTTCACCTGTGTCCCCCTGCTTGTGCTTATAAATACCTAGGATGTCCTTGTAAGTGTGTGGTGTAGTAGTAGTAGGTGTAGTGGGTATGGTGGTCAGTAGGAGGTGTGAATATAGTCTGTGGGAGACAGTAAAGGAGACTTGACCACACACCCTGTCTTGTCTCCATTCTTCGAGTCTCTTCCCCTTTATCCCCACTCTCTCTCTTGACCAGAGCACTTAGCCCCAAAGCGTGGGACAGTGTGGACAGCAACATAGTAGCCCCAAAGCGTGGGGCAGTGCAGTCCTCAACAGACCTGTAGCTGGAGGAGGACCTTGAGACTTTGGGTGTCTTTCTCTATCACTAGTCACCTTACATGTTGACGTTCATTGTTACGGTAGCTAGACTGATTGGGCATCAAGCTCTGGGACCCATTTGACTCTGCCAGTGCATTCTGGGATTGTAGGCATGTGCAGCCATGGTGGACTTTTACATGGATGCTGGGTATTTGGAATCAGATCCTCTTGCTTGCATGGCAAGCGCTCTTTCTCCTTTGCCCCTGGGCTACTCTTTTTTGATGTATTGGAGAACTTATTGATAATCATTTTCTAAAGTTCTACAGTGAGGGAATTAACTTTTCTGCATTTTAAAGGTATCAAATATAAATAGCATGTTTTACTTCACCTTCTTGTCTGCAGTACTTTAACTAAGTGGCTGTGAGCATTGTCTCTTCTATAAGAGAGTGTCCTGCCTTCCCCAAGCATCTCCTTCCACTGATAGCTCCAAGGCCCCCTGTGCACACGTCACCAGGCCTGTCCTACTCACTGTTGCCCCAGCTAGAGATAGGACAGGTTAGGAGTTTTATGCCCATGGTTCCTGAAATGGTGATGTTTTGGGCTTTTTATTTGTTATCTTCATTGGCCACTGAAGAAAACCCCTTCTATGATGGAGGAGCACAGCTGCTAACATCAGCAGATATAGACTTTCTCTTCATGTAAGGGTGAGGCCGGAAGCCTGTCTTTCTAGCTGCTGTCATTGGCCCTTGTTCACATAACAGTTCAGAGATCTGGGTATAGAAGGATTTCCAGCCTTGTGACTCGGTTGCTCCAGACCTTGCCCACACCACACCAGGGTGCATGACATTCTGTATAGAGAAGGTTCCATTTGTTACCAAGAGATGTAGAAAACGTGCCCTGTTTCTCAAGGATATCAAACCAACATATCCACAGTGGTTTGTGGATAGTGTGGTTTAAAGCTAGAATAACTGCTTTATTTAGTTTGCAATGAAATAAGTGAAATCATGCTTTGTTATCGGTCATATCCTTTGCTTGTGTGGCCATTCAATGCTTGGGACAGCTTGGCTCCATCATGAAGATAATGGATTCAGTGAGAAACCCAAGTGGAAAACTGACAAATGAAATACACAAGTTTATCACAGTTCCGAAGGGAGAACATGAATGTTTGCCCATGGGATGGTAGGATCTGTTGACTTCCATCTGCATCAATGTGTAAAACAGGTTCCAGGACTTTCTGGTGCTTTCCCATTTTATGCTGCTAAGTTACAGATGGGCCAGACAAATAAGAAAAATATCCACAGACAATGTTGGCACATTTAGGGGCCTTCAGTATCTCACTGTATCTTCATAATTGCTCTTTGTGGACCTTTGCTTTCTTTCCTTCCTCCCTCACTAGGTCACTGCATCCTTCCCCCATCTCTTCTTCTGGACCTCAGCCCTCTCTCTTCTCATAGTTTCTTTCTACAGCATTGAATATCAGAGCTTTGCTGACGGGTAGGCAGTTAAAGCATGGAGACACATTGCCTTTTTCTACTGACAGAAGACTATCTCATTTGTTTACTATTTAAAGCAGGAAGATTTCCCCTGAAATCTTACATAAGTAATGAAATAATGGACACCGGCTTATTTCAAAGTTGCCAAATAAAAGAACTTAAAGGACACCAATAATAATATTATTTTTAGACTTATTGACATTTAATTTATGCATATGAGTGCTTTATCTGCATGTACACCTGCATGCCAAAAGATGCCAGCCAGCAGAACTCATTAGAGATGGTTGTAATCTATCATGTAGTTGCTGGGAATTGAAAAGGACCACTGGAGGAGCTGTCAGTGCTCTTAACCTCTGAGCTATCTTGTAAGCACGTGGACATTAATATTATTAGTATTTGCTTTTTTAGATTTGTTTAGGTGACTGGCTTTAGGTGTAAGCTCTAATTTTGAATTTAAGTAAATATGATGTGCTAAGTTCTGTAAGCACCCTTTGAGGGATCCCAAAGCTTTCAAGAGTGTGGATGCGTACAGAGGTCCTTAAATAGCTTCATATACACCTTTTCCTTTTGGACAGTCAAATCAACACTGGATATTGAGACATGCTAATCATGAGACTTCTTATGTAACTGAAAGGAGACACCTGAAAGATGAGAATTCAATACATTGGTGCTACCACAATGGATACTTCGTGACCTTCATTTTTGTGGTCAATTCTATACAGAAAGAGAATTCTCCTTGTACTGGATGGTTTTGTGTGTCAATATGATACAAGCTAGCGTCTTCAAAGAGAAAGTAGCCTCAGTTTAGAAAATGCCTTCATAAGACCCAGTTTTAGAGCATTTTCTCAATTAGTGATCAGTCAATTGGCTACTAGCCCAGCCAATGGTCTGTAGTGCCATCCCTGGGCTAGTAGTCCTGGGTTCTCTAACAAAGCAGACTGAGTAAGCCCTGAGAAGCAAGCCAGTAAGCAGCACCCCTCCATGGCTTCTGCATCAGCTCCTGCCTCCAGGATTCTGTGTTAGTTTCTGTCCTGACTTCTTTCAGTGATGAAAAGTGGTGTGGAAGTGTAAGCTGAATAAACCTACACCTCGCTTTTTGGTCATGCTGTTTTGTTGCAGCAGTAGAAACCTAAGTTACTCCTGTGAAGGAGGGGTGTTGGCTAGTCACACATCACTACAGAAATAGGTATCTGATTCTCTGTTCTTTGGAATTTGTATTCATTACTCAGAATAACAGTGTAAGATCCTCCAAGCTAGGAAAAATCAAGTATTCATTGCACATGATGCAAAGCACATCTCAATTCTGAACATCTGTGGGTGCTCAAAGAACACCATGTTCTTAAGGACCTGGATGCTCTGTGATCAGGATGGGCTTGAGCCTTTGAATGAAAGAAGGAAGAAAGGAATGGTAATTAGGCTCCCTGCAGTTCCCTGGACCAAAATTTGCTTTCCTCATCTCTGGGAAGGAAACTTTATCATCCCCTCTGTCACCAAACATCTAGCTCCACCTTCCATTCGTCACTATCAGCTGCTGACCTCACTTGTTATTCTCTTGAGGAAATAGCAGCTTTCAGAAGAGATGACTTCATCTCGGCGCCAGCAGATTTGTCAGCCTCCTTTGGGATGATGCTGGCCTCTGCTAAGGCCATGGGTCTCATCCCTTTGTTTGCAACTGTCATCTTTCCCCAAGGTTTTATTTTACCTATTGTCAACTAGAATTCTCAAGCATTGAAGCCGGTGTCTTAAATAAAGTAACCTTCCACTCATCTCTAATCTATTCCTTATGTGTGGTAAAACTTACGGTGTGATTTGTATATGTTCAAATATCTTAATGTTCCTCCTCTACTTACATACTTTTTCCGAGGAATCTTCGATTTAAACAAAGGTACCTATGGCATCCTTTCACACTAACTTTCAAATCTCAAATGAATGCTTATACTTTCTATTTTATATCAAAGCTTTGGAAAGGCAGTGTTTATTATAATAGCAATCAATTCACTATATAACACAAAGGTTAATATGCTTGAGGATCAGAACTCCCCTGCCCCACCACATTCTCATTCTATATAGAGTATACAGAGGCTTCTATGGAATTGTAGCCACAATGGTAATCACTTGCAGAGTCCAGTCTCAGATGACTGTCCTTTCATTCTTTTTAAATCATAATTCATTATCTATGAATTCAGTATCTCATGAACTATGAAATCCATGCTTAGTTGGTTTGCATTGGCCAGATGGTCTTCCAAGACAGTAAAGAGGGATAGGTATGAAATCTCTTCATGTTTTGCACCTTGGTTGATACAACTCATAGAACTTAATAACTATTTTTTTAAAATTATGAATGTCATGGGTAGACACTGGTGAATCACATGCTCAGTGGGAGAAGGACTGGGACATAATCAAGGACAATCCCTAGTGTCTCTTGTGGGTGGCTAAGTTGCCTCAGTCTACCCTAATTGCATAACAAACTTTCTTGTTTAACCAGTGGTGTACTTTCTTAATTGCCTTAGTGGGAGCCTTCTTTAACCTAATCAAATTAACAAAATTAAACCTCACAGGTAAAGAGTAATTCTCAAAGGGAATGGATGTGAAATGTCCTTCACAAAACACAATTTTCAATAAAAAATAGAGACTATATATGCTTACCTTTTCAGTGAAATCATATTTTCTTTAAAAAATATAACTCAAGGGAGAAGAGGGCTTTTGATGTGTCAGTTAATAGGGCTGGGTGCCTCAGTGTGGAGCAAAAGTGATGTAAGCTTCTATGTGCCTACAGAGTGGGTCATCTTACTGTAATTTATAACTTATTTTCAAGGAGATTGACATGAGAATGTTTTCTAATCTAAGTGCATAACCCCTACTTTTGATAAACTATCTCTTATTTTCTGTCTATTTACAGAATTTCTTTTGTCCATTGAAAACTGAAAATGTCAATTTTCAGTGCCAGGGGATACTTGTGCAAACACACTTAATACTTTCATTGGTATAAAAGGCCCTCCATCTATGCACAAGCCTTGCCTAGGATGAGGGCAGTAGTAATTTCTGGACCAAGTCACGGATACAAGCAACTGATAATTTGCTCTGGGATAATTCAATGTCTGGAAAGTAAGGGGTGTCAACCGCTAGCACATCCTAGTCTCTTCAGATGAGACCTAGAAAGCACACATCCAAAGGTAACATTATGAAGACAATCAAAATGGTGACTGGAGCACTGGGCTGTATAGGATGGGACCTCCCTGAGTTGGCCCCAATCACATCTTCAGGAAACTTCTCCGGTGTCCACATCAACAATCCCAATAGTTTCCCCTTACTGGGAAATCACTTTGTAGTAATCTAGTAAGTTCTTCAAAATCTCATGTTTATAAAGGTTTCTGCATCCACTGTGGACATTTCTGTCAGCTATCCCACACAGTCCTTTATCCTTCCATGTTCTAAGCTTTGCGGAAAGTTTTATGAACAGGCAAAGTGTGTGGCATTCAGCATCTCTGTGTTCATGGGCTGTGCAGGACCCACTGGCTGGAGGAGTGTTAAAGTTTGAGTGTGAGATACCCTTCGCTGGCTCATGCTGTTGAATTCTTGGTCTACAGCTGGTGGCACTTTTTAGGATGATTGTAATCCATTGGGAGGTGGAGACTGGCTGGAAGAATGATCTGCTATGGGGGTGTATGGCTATGAGAATTTCTGAGAGTTGTGCCATTTTTGTGACATGAATTCTCTGATTCATTGTTGGGGGGGCATCATATTCAAAGCAGCTATTTCAGGCTCCCGCCTCATGAGCTAAGCCCTCTGTCATGCCTCTCCTGCTGTGATAGACTCTGAATACCTGCATCTGTGAGCCAGAATAAATCATCCCCACTTAAGTTGCTTCTAGGTATTTTGTAATAGCTGAGAGGTAATTAATGCAAAGACATTGGCCTAAAAGAAATATCAAGCCAACAAAAGTCCAACATAGAGAGAGGAAAAGGTGGTAAAGGAGGAACAAGGGAGGGTTCAGCCTGCAGTGAATGGTGGGTGATGCTGTAAAGCCTGAAGTGAGTTTCATTTCTGATTGTTTACACAAACTTTTTTTTTGAGAAATTCTGATGGTTAACCAGGTGTGGGATCGACTAAATTTTGTTTGTTCTTTGTACCCTCAAAGCCAAAAGAACTCGATGAACGTTCTTCCTTTAGATGTATCACAAAGCAAAGAGAAATTGCAAATGTTTTAAAGGTGAGTGTATTTTTTTTCATGTGATCAGTGCCCCTTAGATACTTTCCTGTTCCACTGCTTGTGTGAGACTCTGCAATTCCGTTGATCTTCCATATAAGGATGACACATTTCATAATCACCAAAGACTCGATACCAGTTCAAGCAAAGTTGTAGTGTGACAGAAACATGACCTAAAAACCACATCTTCTAATTCTCAGCTGTGAAAGACCATGTCTGTCATCACATGTCCCTGACACTAATCTAAAGCACAAACTATCCCTGTGTCTTTCATAGAGTCACTTAAATATGCTACAGCGTAATTGATAGTAGCTGTGGAAAATGAGCCAGTTTCAGGCAAGTGATTTTTTTTTTTTTCTAATAAAGAAAAGCTGTGGGAGTTGGTGCAGGTCCTTGATATGCCCGACAAGCTCTAATGATCTCTCCATTACCGCGACAGAGAAAGACTCCAAGAACCGTCAGATTTGTAAGCTCACGTTAAAGACCTAAGGATGGAAGCCTGGCCTTTCCATATAAAAATCCAGGACATTTCAGTATCACAACGAACTTTTCACCAATTAATGTTATTATTTTTTGGGGTGGTATCATTTCATGGGCCGTGGTCCTAGGCTAAATTAAAGACAGTGAGCAGAACACCAGCATTCATTGCTGGCTGCTTCTTGACTGCGGATGCCATGTGACTAGCTGCTTAAGCTCCGCCCCATGGTGTCCTTGCCAACATAGACCATATTCTCTGATGTGAATCAAAACAAACTCTGCCTCCAGTAAGCTTGCTCACTGTCACCCATTCTGTCACAGCCCCAAGACAAGTAAGTAGTCAGACATGTCACAAAAAGTTCAATGTATATGTATGTCTTGCTGGAGCAATTGAGTACAAAGACAAAAATTACACTTGTTGTCCATTTATTTGTGTGTAAATATGTGTGGGACATACACGCATGAATCATGGTGCACATATGGATATGAGGGGATAACTCTTGGGAGTTGGAGCAGGTCTTCACCATGTGGGACCTGAGTATTCCTCGAGAGAGAATTATTTTTTAATAAAAGTTTTGAACTTGTGTTTTTTTTGTGCATGTTTTCGTAAATATATGGCATATGTGTACAGGTATCTGTGGAAGTCAGAAGACAGTGTTGGGTCTTCTGAAGCTGGAGTTACAGGTAGTCGTGAGCTCCCTGATGTGGGTGCCAGGAAATAAACTCAGGTCGTCTGGAAGAGCAGCAAGTGCTCTTTACCACTGAGAAATTTCTGCAGTCAATCAAAAGGCCATTCTCAACTGTATAAGAAGAAAGAAAGAAAGAAAGAAAGAAAGAAAGAAAGAAAGAAAGAGAAGGAAGGGGAGGAAAATGAGGTAGTAATTGCAAAATCAGTTGTAGTACAAAACAAAATTAGCCATAATCCCATATTTACCAGCAATAATAGTTATTAGAAGTTCAATAGACTTGGTATTTAAAAGCCATTTATTGTTTAATGAGAGGAAGAGAAATAGCTAAAATATATATACACAGAGACGTCAAAAGGAAAAAAAAAGGAAAATGTATATAACCTTAATCTGAAAAAAAAATGTGTCAGTCAAAATGATGTCTGGAGGGAAAAATCACTAAGCATAGGGAGAATCTATAGTCATTAAAACTTAATTCTTCAGATACATTGTGTGTGGACTTCATAGCAAAGCTTCAAAACATTTAATGCTCATGGTGAGCAAATCTATGATGAGAGCATAAGAATTTAGAAATTTCCTACGAGTTATTGGCGAATCAAATAGTAAATCTTTGAAAAAACATTTGGTCGACATCATTAACAACCTGCTATGCAAGGTAGGTAACCCCTAATAAAGTCAATCTGATTCTCAACTACTCAAACAAGAGCTATGGACGCCGGCTGATCCTAAGGCACGATTGCAAGGTTTTAGCTCCAAGAACATTTGTAATCACTTACACAAGGTTCGTAAGGATCTGAATATGTGGAGAAGATGCATACCTTTAAAAATCCATTTAAAGAGTTTTACACTAACTCAGTTAAAGTCAAATAATTAGTGTGTGTGTGTGTGTGTGTGCGCACATCCACACGCACATTTTGACATTTACATTTAAATAGCCTAGGAATTTATGTGGAACCAGTTTATTCAAGTGTTTATTTCTGATTTTTACTTAAATTTAATAAATAGAAAATATTGTTATTTTGCTTTTAAAATCTGCTGTTAAGTTTCAGTTTTCCCAATAAACTTCCATTTTACCCAAGTTTTATGTGTCTGAGAAATACTTATTTCAGCTCCTATCTTTCAAAGCCTCTGTATTATCTACTTATCTTGTTTTTCATTTTAAGATTGTTTATTTGTGCCGTCTCATATTTTCAAAGATCCTCAACATGTCTATTTTATTAGTTTTCTTTTTCCAAAATGAACTTTTGCCTTAGTTGATTCCCTCTACTGTATATTTGCTTTTTGTTTGATTGATTTCCACTCTTATCTTTATGGTTTCCTTCCTTCTCCTCTCTTTGTGTTTATTTTGTTGTTCTCTTACTTAAGTTGCTTAGCTCATTTATTCTCGGCTCCTTTCTCTTCTTGTATAAGCATTCGGAGCTGTAAATTTGGCCTGCAGTATGTTTCAGTTCTAGCTCTCTATTTGGGAGTGCAGACAGTGGCCGAGTTGTGCTTCCTCCTGCAACTGGCAAGGAGACAACAAAACAGTTCTTGCAAGTGTGGCACGCAAGCACAGCAAGCGTGGACAAACGTGTAATCGATGTTGCCATCCTGGGCCCCATTTGCTGCACAGTTTTGTTTTGTTTGAGAAGAAGCAAATAGAGGCCAGAAGTTAAATTTATTGATTGGAGCTGTGACATCAGGACTTTCACATGATTATTGCTTATGTTTCCCAGACACACCTTAAAAGGGAAACCAGACAGAAGAGCATATAATAATGCAGCTGAGTATCAAGGAACTATCTTGAGAACAAAACCAACAGTATCAGTAATGAACAGGGCTCACTAATGGTTTGCTCAAGTAAAGGGGAAAGTTAGCAAATGCAGACTAAATAACCACATATCAACATGAAAAGACAATAAAAGAATTTATAAGGACTTCGTGCAAATCTGAAAACTGCAGGAATAAAAATAATGTCAAAATTGACATTGGAATAAATTTTAAAAATATGGAGCATATGAATAATAATTAAATATATCAACCTAGAAGAAAAGGCACCACAAATGACCTCAATTATAATCTTCATGCTCAGAAAGTTCTAGATGAAACTCACCATTCTCTTGATGTATATAAGAGCAGCGACTGGCTTTTAGGATGAGGAAGCTGCAGGTGGACTTTCAGCCTGAGACAGAGGCTCTAAAGATCGGCTCCAGAGAATTACAAAATCCGTGGGAAAACAGATGCACATGGAATGTCTGATATTAACTGAAGATGTATGCACACAGAATGTATGGTATTATGTGAGGTTACACAGTCTCAGAAAGAATTACATGTTCTCCTTCATGTGCACGATCCAGCCAACAATGCATGTATATATGTAAATGATCACACATGTGAACACAGTATAACACATAGAAGAGAGAACAAGAATATTAGTCTAAATATTAGGGGATGAGGGAGGTCTGAGTTCAGGAGACTGGCGTAAGTTAGAGAAGAGGTTATAAAGCTAATTGTCTTTCTGATTCTAACCCTGTGATGGATTTTTTGTTTGAGGTAATAGGTAAGTGCATAAAATATATTCAAGAGTAAAAGTGTGTAATTCAATATAAAGCTGCATGGTTCTGTTCCAAACGGCCATTAAACAGAATAGAAGTTTATTAATATGCATAGAATTTGAGTCTGGTTAATTTTAGTGTGCATTTTTATTTTTGAGTTTCTTTCTTTCTTTTTTTTCTTTTTTTTCTTTTTTTTTTTTTTTTGAGATAGGGTTTCTATGTGGGTAGCCCTGGCTCTCTTGAAACTCACTCTGTAGACCAGAACTTGAACTCAGAGATCTGCCTGCCTCTGCTTCCTGAGTTCTGAGATTAAAGGTGTATGCCACCACTGGCTGGCTACAAGTTGTAAGTTTTTAAGAATATAATTTATAAAATTTAAAGAAGATAAAAATTCTAGACTAGAATAGTACAGAAATAGAAAATTATGTAAAACTAAATACTTAAGAAATAGATTCTTAAATGCTAATGAAAATATTAGGCAATAAAATAAATGCAATTAACATTTCTAGAATGTTCCACACAACAGCAAGGGAGGTCACAGAACAAGCAGGTTCATTAAGCCTAAAATACTATCAGTCCTCTTTTCTGACCAGAGTAGAATGAAACCAGGAATCAAGCACAAAAAGAATTCTTGAAAACTCACAAATACACAGAGATTAAAAAAATAATGGCCCTCAACAACAAACAGATCAAAGTAAAATCTAAGGGAAATAAAAGATTATCTGAAGACAAAGAAAAACTGAAGCACAGAAACGTCACACTTGTGGGATGTGGGATAAGGAGGATTTTATAGCATAATGCCTCTGTCATCAATATATATAGGTAAGTATATATACTACACAGGAAAGGGAGAAATAAACCCCGAGCACAACCGAATGAAGGAAACAAAGAATACCAAAGCAAAATAAGTAAAATTTGGACTGAAGTTATAGTTGAAAAGATCAACGGAAAAGACAAACACAACTGAAGAAGCATTAGCCACACTAAGAAAAAAAAAAGATTTAAATAAAGCCAGAAACGGAGGAGAAGGAGGACCACAGGGGCTACCGACAGAATTGGAGAGTAGCAGACAGGATCACCGAGGGTCTACAAACTGGACAACCTAGAGAAATGGGCTGTTCCTCCACGGACTGTCCTATGCAGACTGCGACTCACACTGCCCGCCATCTGCACATAACAGAGACGATCAGCGCGTCCACTGTGTCTTGACAGAAGTGACAGGGCGTCACGGCCAAGGGACTCCTTAATTTTAACGAGAATTCTTCAATATTATTTTTCCCACCTCTTTTCCTCCACTTCCTTCTGTTCTGTGTTTTTATCCTGTCCTCTAGACAACTTCCTCCTCCTCCTCCTCCTCTTCCTCCTCCCTCTCTCTCTCTCTCTCTCTCTCTCTCTCTCTCTCTCTCTCTCTCTCTCTCTCTCTCTCTCTCTCTCTCTCTCTCTTCTGATATAAGCTACAAAGATTTTTTCCCCCAGATAGTGTTTTTTTTTTTTTTTTTTAAAGTTCATGCCGAAGACTAACCTTTCCCAATAAATGCAACTAAAAGTGAATAGCTTTTAACTCGGAGGACTGGGGATGTGGGCGTTTGTTATATTATTCTTTGTACTTGGCTAGCTTTTGAACGTTATTTTTCAAAACTAAGAAAACATCTCAAGGAAGCCCAGCTTCGTCCAGGAACAGATGCTCTTGGTGAAGATCTTAGCGCTGATTTCTAGAATTAGTCTAAACCTAGGCACCAAGGGTTAAGTTATTAAGAAAGCATATTACTGTGGCTATCTCTAGTTTTTTTTCATAAGTGCTGAATTACTCAGCACAGTATTCAGTTATTATATTTTGAAAAGTCAAAACCAGACAGGAAAATATGCATTCATGTGAAAACATTCACATCTTCCGAATACCAGAAATAAATTCATAGTCTTGGGG
Organism: Arvicanthis niloticus; assembly: GCF_011762505.2. Lineage (NCBI taxonomy): Eukaryota > Metazoa > Chordata > Mammalia > Rodentia > Muridae > Arvicanthis > Arvicanthis niloticus. The sequence continues at coordinate 46,625 of NW_023046100.1, forward strand.
CCAAAAGGAAGGCATTCAGAATACTTAAAAGGAATCTTTATCTTGACTTAAAATAAATGTGTACATGTCAGTTTTTTCATAAAATTCATTCCTCCGGACTGATACCTTTTCACACAGTCTCTTCCAGGCATTGGTGATGCTCAATCCAGGAAGATATACTGTGCCCTAGAAGAGAGTGGGACACAGTCCCTCCTGGACAACATCTTGAGGTGACAGTGACAACATCTTCCTTTAGGGCAGCCACTCTCAGGCACAGGACAGCGTCTGTGAGAAGCTGTATTCATGATGTTCTTGCCAGAGAACCAAGGAGAATGGTGATTTTATCTTTCCTAGGAGGCAAACACCACTCCCATGATTCTAATTTTCAAAATGGCTTGTTACAGTTGGGTATGGTGATTACTGGGGGAAAATTGAGTTTACTGGGGACCCTTGTTTTTTGTGGGTAGCACCCATGTCTGCACCACGAGAAAAATACTAAGGTGACCTGGAGTGTTTTAAGGTCAGGAAAACCAGAGGTGGGTGTAAAAAAGAACTTGGAACAAGTCAACTTGATTGATGTCCAGAGTGAAGACTCCAGACCTAGAAGATGACCTGGGCAGAATTTCCGTGTGTCAGTCTTCCGTGGTCTCTTTAACTTCATTTGTAGATGATGACGATTTATAATCTCTCAAGGTCGTGTTGATGACATCATTAATGAAATAACGAATACAAAACGCTGATTATTATTATGGGTTGCTATTTGGATCAGCAACTCACTCGAGCTGTTGCTCTGGTCATTATTTGTGTCCCCTTATCCTATCCATTCAATATTTAGTTGTAGCTTATGACATTTCCCCTGTACAATTTCTTATATTAAAACATGCCTCTAGAGTTAACTTTTCCTTTCTCCATTCTTTTGTTGAGTATGGGAGATGAACAATACTTTATATTTATCACAAGCTTTTGTTTTTCCTGTCTTAGATTTCCATTGATCAAGATTGAATGTGGGTGAATTAAACTAAGTAATTCAGTGTGTTATGAACTGAATATATATATATATATATATATGTGTGTGTGTATGTATATATATGTGTGTGTATGCGTATGTATATATATATATACATATGCATACCACTTTTCCAAACAAATGTGGAGTTTGGAGAGGAAATAATATTTTTTAGGCCTTAACATTTATCATAAGAAATATACTATTGATCAGAAGCATTGCAAATTTCTGGCAGTATAAAACCACAAACAAATTCTATTTAATTATTTTTAGTAACAAAAATGTTTGGTCTCCAATCAATATCTTGCATGTCATACTTGCTTGTAAAATAATATGCATTATAATTGGATTTTTTTAACCAAGCATTAGAATTATATATAATATATAATATATATTTATAATATATATTATATATTAATAATAATATATAATATATATTTATAATATATATTATATATTATATATATATTTTGTTTTTGTTTTTGTTTTTTTTGTTTTTTTATTTTTTTGAGACAGGGTTTCTCTGTGTAGCCCTGGCTGTCCTGGAACTCACTGTGTAGACCAGGCTGGCCTCGAACTCAGAAATCCACCTGCCTCTGCCTCCCAAGTGCTGGGATTAAAGGCGTGCGCCACCACCGCCTGGCCTATAATTATATTTTTTAAGGGTTTAAACTTGTACTTTTATTTTTATAAATGAGTCTTTTGCTCTTCTGGAAACAGGTTTTAAAACATTACAGGTAAAAATATAGTAAAATTCCACAGTTACAGCCGTTTTTTTATCCTAGTCTTTTAAGAATTACAGAGTAAGTGATATTGTTGAAATGCTTAACTGCATAAATGTGTGGTTGATATTACTGCAAACAGCAGCCAGTTCTAAGACTGATGCTACTGGAAGGCCATTGAATAATGGTCTCTGGTTGGCTATATTACATTATAGACTGATGGTATGTGAATTTTGAAGATCTTCTGGATTAAATGAATAAACATTTTAGTTTAGAACAAACATGTTTCTTGTATATGAGTTGACTTTAATAGCTGGGAAATACTTTCCTGTCTTATAGTCTTATAGTCTTAAAAATCTCTTATGTGAATCTATTGTTACATTAAGTTGAACCAGTAGAGTTTGACAAGATTGAAAAGTTAGGGCTTGAACAGTTGGACTTTTTTTTTTTTTCTGCCCATGTGAGTTACCATTGGTCATGTGTCTGAGTCTAAAAGGACTTTGAATTACTGAGTTTCCCCCCCACCTTAGTACTTGTGGCTAAAAAACTAAATTCTGTAAGTTGAGTAACAGGCTTAAAAATCAACCCTGCAAGACTAAAATGATATTTTCCACTTTGAATATATTTTTAAGAGCATCTGGAATTTCAAGTTTGCAGTGTGCCTTACTTTAAAATTGAAATTTGGGCTTTCAGCCTCATGCTTCAATAAGAACTTCTGTATTTGTTCTTGTTTTCTATCATTTGAAAGTCATAATAAATACTAAGGACATACTTTCACTTGAAGCGATTGACTTAAAATATTCACCATGAAATGATAATGAGATAGCTTGAGGATAAAGAGGATATTACTCTTCAATCATGAAAGCTATGAAACAGGTGCTTTCAATGAATGTTCAAGGTAGTTACAAAGTCCACTGTCCTGATGGACAGTAGACCTTGGGCACTTGTGGCAATGTAAGTGTCCTGAACACCACCTGACAAAGGCCATTGACAATAATGAAAAGGACTTTATCAAAAACCACTTTCATTTTGTTTTTGATGTTTAGAGAAAGTGAATGCTTCAGTGAAACCCTTGGAAACGTTCTTCCAGTTATAAATTTTATTATTAAGATTATTTTAAAAGGCTTCTAAAACTAAATTAAAATTATAGAAAGTCTCAATATTGAATGATTTATAATAAAATAAAGATTAAAATATTTCTACTGCCTCATGCTGTTATGATGTCTTCTGGAAGGGTTTTAAAGCATGTACACACCACCTAACAAAAAATTGGTATTTTTTCCATGGACCAACAGAGAATGCTGAGATCAGATTGACTTGTTTTTTTCCTCCTGGATAAGGTTAATTGGACTACTGTGTTATTCTGGCTTAATTTTCCTTGCTATGATATAATACCACAGCAAAAACCAACTTAGGGGAGAAGGAGCTTATTTCATCTTAATTTAAGATTAAAATAAATTAATGTGGGAAAATCAAGGCAGGAACATCAAACAGCTAGTCCCATCTCACCCACAGCTAAGAGCAGATTAAGATGAATGCACACATGCTTACTTGCTTCTTTGTTGGTCCTTGGCTGGATTCTATTCTCTTATATTGTTCAGGATCCCTGCCTAGGGAATGATACCACCCACAATGGGCAGAGTCTGTCCACATTAATTAAGTAATTAAGACAGTTCCATAGAGACATGTACACAGGCAAGCTCAGTGACAACACTGCATCACTCTTCCCAGGTTGTGTCACATTAGCAATTAAAGTTAACCATTGTATCTGTTGAAATTAGGTTGTTGAAATGGTGGTTTCTGAACAATTCCAAGAATCAGTTTGTTCCACCAAATTTTACTATATTCTTTAGATTATGGAGCCAATTCTGAAACTTTTGGGGTGCATGATGTATATTATAGACACATTTAGGAAGATAAACTCCCCCCCCCTTTGTTTTGAAAATATACTCTTCTCCCTCTACCCCTCCATCCAGTTTCTTCCCACCTCTTCTTTCCTCCTCTCCATTTCTGTCTCTCATTAGAAAAGAACAGGTTTCTGAGAGATAACAACACAACATAACAAAATACATTATAATAAGATAAAACAAAAACCATCATATAAAGTTGGACAAGGCATACCAACAGAAGTAAAAGAGCCCCAAAGAAGGCACAAGATTCAGACACCCACTCTTTCACACACTTAGGAGTCCTATAAAAACACTAAACTGAAAGCCATCATGTCTTTGCAGAAGCAGAAGTCTCGATCAGATTCCTTCTCTAGAGCTCAGGTAATCCCATAGAGGAGGAGGCAGAAAGAATGTAAGAGCCAGAGGGGTTGGCAGACACCAGGAAAGCAAGGCCTAAATCAACATGAGCACAGCTCATAGAAAGTCACAGAGATCGAGGCAGCATGCACAAGGCCTTCACAGGTCTGCATCAGGTGCTCTGTGTGTAGATGTACATTATGGCTATCAGTTTAGTGTTTTATGGGCATATACATTTTTGATTAACATAAGCTTTTCTGTACTTGTAATTTCTACCTAAAGGAGTCAGAAAATTCATATACGGATGGATGTGTTTGCATCTGAACATTTGTGATTCCAGAGCAGTTGAAACAATCAGTGTAGATGTCCAATCATTTATCTTGAGAGAGAAGGAGAAACTCGAGCTTCCTCAAAATTGGCCTAAATTAGCTTAGCTAAATTATTTGTCGGACAGAAAAGTAATGATGATTTCTTTTGCTATTGAATATGTGGACAGAGGGGCAGAGCTCGGCACTGGCCACTGGAAAGCACATTTGAAGAATTTCTGAAGGGTTTCCATGTTCGGGAAGATGCAACTTCTCTCTGTGATAAGCTGCTTCACGGTGCCACCTTTCGAGTCCCTAGCTCTCAGAATGGTCACCCATGAGGAACCACAGTCCATGTGACATTGCCTGATCCTCCCTCCCATATAACATGCAAGTAAGAGGATTCTAGAGCTCCCTGGAAAGGAAAGATATCAAAGTCCATATGTACCTGGTGGCTCTTGCACGGTGGTTCCTTCTCAGGTTCACTCTGTGAATCTTTTCCTTGTCTTAGAACCTGAGACCTTCTATGAATAATACACATATGTTTTCACAGGGAGAAAAGTTGGGAGATCTTCTGCCTTACTTGTGCCCAGACAGACCTGTCTTGTTCTCTCATGGTCACTATCTCGCAGCTCCAATTTCCACTGCTGTTCTCTGTGACCTACTCTAAGCACAGGTTTTTCAATTTATCACGGTTCTGTTGGTATTTATTTTCTGAAATGTGGTTTATCCCGTGTTAGGAGCCACATGAGCGTGATAGCATTCGCCATTACAAGATGGCGCGGGCATCCTGTGCTCCCACAAGTAAACAACTAACTGCGCAGGTGCAAAAGGCAAAAGCGCGCCAAAGTCACTGCCCATCCCGGGGTGTATTATGGGTAATGAGTGAACAGCCAATCAGAAGTGAACACGCCACTCTAGGGTACATATAAGCAGTGCCTTTTCCAGGCTTGGGGTCTTTCCACTTCTGATGATACAAGAATAAAGCCTCGCTGTGGTAACCACCCGAACACCACCTCACGTGTCTCTTTTGCGGGCGAAGGGGACACGGAGGGGCTCGGAACAATCCCGGGATGAGCTTTGCATGGTACCTGTGCCATTGTGTCCTTTTTGTTTGACTATAGATAGATTTAGTGTCTAGTATTTCTGATTGTCATCTGTGGCTATGGCTCCTATGACCCACAATGTAAAGCATCTGTGTACATATAGGTACTTGAATTGTCCATATGTTTATATGTTATGTATGAGTCTGTAAACACTTGATCATACATTTTTTCCAGTGCTGGGGATGGAGCTCAGAGTCTCATGCACTAGACTGCTGTCCTACAATGCAGTTCTAGCTCCATTCTTCATTACATAATCTCAATGCTCTCATTCTTTCTTGTTATTTTTCACAGTAAGTTGAGAATTAGGAATTCAGGAAAGGATCTTTTGGGCTGGGTGGCCCTCGTTGGGCGTCACCCATGAAGCTGTGGTCAGATGGTGGCTAGAGCTGCAGTTCCCTGTAGACTTGTCTTGGCATGACGTTCAAGATGGTTCACTCCCACACTGGTGTTTGCTACCTGTGCTGCAGGCTGGAGTGCTGATCTGGAGCTCTTTCTCATGGTTGCCAGGGTGACTTGTATATCTTTTAGTGACGGTTGGCTTTCTGTTTTATACAACACCCAAGAATTCTAGGCAGAAGTAGTACAAGATTTTTCTGATCTGGTTTCCAAAGCTAAATAGCTTATATTGTATTGCTTTTTCATAAGTACATCTGTATATATCTCAACTCCCAATGGAGGGAATATCAATCACATTGGTGGCAAAGCTAGGAACTGTGATTGTCTGTCTATATTTTGACCACCAACAGTCATTTCTTTCACATTCAAAATACAGTCTCTTTCCAAAGTCCCACATAAGATGGCCCTGACTGAATCTCATTCAATGTAAACAGAAGTTCTGAGGTCCAGAATCTCACATCATAGGGCAAATTATCAGGAGGAATCTGTGGGTAAAGCTCCTAGAGTCTAGCCCTATGAGTACCATCTTAGTTCTGAGATTGTAACTCAAACACAAAAGTAATTGACCAGAGTTTTATTATTAATTATGTATTATTTATCATGTTCTACATGACTAATAGAAAACGGTTATTAGGGATTATGTGGCATCACATGATAGTACAAAAGGAAAACTACCAAAAGCATCGAAGTATTGTACTCATACATCGTAAGTGTGCTTATTGGACATTTTAAAATAAGAGTCAACACTACTCTTTGGTACTAATTGTCTGTGGATTTTGGCTTGCTTTTGGAATCTAAGCTCCTTCAACCTAAATGTATCTTTTCTTTCCATTAGAAATGAGGCATACCACAAGTGAGTTTCTTTTCTAGTGCACTTCCTGCTGTAAGGCATCCCTGAATTTTGCATCATGTCTATTTCAACCCAAGATGATGGGATTTCTTTAAAACTTTAGAAGCTTCCTGAAACTACCATACAAGATAAATCCAGCCCTCATAAACCTTTCATTGCAGCCTGTCTCTACTTCGGAATGGAAGCTGCTCCAGAGCAAACCCATGGTCTTCACATACATTTAGAGCTGAGCCAACAAGCATGCCTGACGATACCAGGGGTGACTTTTGCTATTTAAAAACGGCTCTAATTCAGACACTTTAAAAATTAGTTTCATGTAGTTTTATATTACTGTATGACCACAGTTTAAGAGATTTAGAAGTAACTATAAAATATTTTGCTGGGAGAGACTGGAAATTGTATTACATTTGGGAATACAATCTTGAAATGAAGCCCTCTCTTTGGTCCATCTTTCTCTGGTCATCTATTATGTATGGTCATGAAAACTCAGATGAATGTCATATCTCCCATACTCTTTGGACAGCTCCTTGCTCAGCTATAGCCTCCATATAATTTTTTTGTTTTGAATTTTGTATAATGCTTATTTTTAAACTCTGCCATGTAAACTTATTTTGTCTTATTTTTGTCTTTAATGACCTTTGTAACTTTATTTACCTTTTCTGTTTTTCTTTTATTGAAGATAGATTATTTTTTAATACAATATATTCTGATTGTGGTTCTCCCAACTCTTCTGAGATTTTTTTTTCCACCTCCCCTCCCATTCAAATATCCACCCTTTTGGTTGCTTTTAGAAAACAAACAGGCATCTAAAGAATAGTAATGAAATAAAATAAGGTAAAAGAGAAATGAACAAATTATAACAGGAAATGTCGGCTCCTTAAAGCCGGTACCAGGCAAGAGGAGAGAGAGGTCCCAATCCCACTGGGTCTCTCCGGAGCTTAGCTGGATGGTGAGTGTCATTGGCCTAAAGAAATACATCAGGCCGGGAGTCTTGTTGAAGCAGGAACTCAACTTTAATGTAACAACCTCTTGTTTATATAAACTTGGAGCATAAGGAGGAGGGGTTTTGGAGGGGTGAGATGACATAGAGGGTGGAGAAGGGTGACAGAGGTTATGGGGTGACTGACAGGGCCAATGGCAAAGCTCTACATAAGCAACAGCTGAGCAAAGGCGGAGCTAAACAGGTCCTGTTGAGTCACCCGTATGGAAGTGACTAAGACGGGTCTCAAACTCGAGCCAGGCTTAGGCTCTCCCATAAGGCTGCAGAAACTGGAGCCAGGCTTGGGTTTGTTCACAAAGCCTAAACCAGGGCTGAAATGAGGCCCAACAAGGAAAAAAAAAACAAAAATAAGAAAAAGAGCCAAAGGAAAAAACACAAGAAACATAGAGATACAGAGACACACTCAGAAATTCTATAAAAACACAAAAGCAGAAGCCAGAATATAGAAAAAGGACCTGTAAGAGTAAGAAAAAAAATTAAGACAAAGAACCTCCAAAGATGCTGTTGTTTTGTGTTGGTCATCTACTGCTGGGCATGGGGCCTGCTCTTAAGAGCAGTTTGTTCCCAGTAAGACTCCTTTGGAAAAACTAATTCTTCATTTATGAATGATTGCCAGTTTGAGATAGCTTCTGGGGTAGGGATGTGAACTGGGTACACTTTTCTCTCTGTGTTAAAACCCCATCTAGCACAGACCTGTTTCCTGAGCCATAAGGGTAATGGCTGTATTGTAGAGATACCACGTGAGGTAAGCACTTCATGGTCAATTATTCTCTGTTTGACCCAGTTATTTCCTTCATTGGATCCATCGTCACTTCTACAGTAATCTTTTTCTGCTACAAAGAAAAGTTTCTTTGAAGAAGGTTGAGCATTTATCTGTGAGTATAAGGATGAGAACTTAGGATGCAGTTAAAATTACATTGGTTTAGTGTCAATAGTAGGAACAGCTATGGGTTTTGGGTGACAGTTATGATACAAGGCACACATTCTCTCCTATTGGCTAGAAATTAAGTCCAATTAGATGGCTGTTGGGGCTCCTTTGCCATGGTGGTCAGTGTTATGATTTGTAGGCTTTAGAGCTGGATAGACAATTGATTGCTTTTCTTTGTTGGCAGCTTGCACAGCATCTGTGGACTTTGCTGGGATCTGTCAGGGCACTCTATTGTAGTAATTTGTAAGGTATTTCATGAGTTATTATGAAATGCAGCCTTTTCACTGTGATAGAACACCAGTACTTATTATTTATATCTATTTGTACTTTGGTATTGGTATCCAACCTCTACGTGTGTCTCCCTTACCTTTCTTAGCCTCTAGTATCCAACACTCTACATTTGGCTTGTCATAGTTTTTACTATGACAATAATAAAGTTTTATAATAATAAACATAGTTTTTACTTCCAATAATGGAGGAGAATCAATGCTACTCATCTTTCTGTGTCTGACTTGATATATTTAACGTACAGTTCTTCAGTTCCATCCATTCTACCGCAAGCAAAACAATATATTCTTCTTTATGGCCAAATAATACTCCATAGTATATAAACAACACATTTCTTGATTTATTTTTCACTACTGTATTCTATTTATTAGCTATTGTGAACAATGGAGCAACAAACGTGGCATACAGGTATCCTATTTATACATTATTATCATTTTTCTTAACTATTCACCTAAGAGATAGTTAGATCACATAGCACATCTATTCTTAAATTTTTGGGAAGCCTTCATGGTATCTTCTGTAGAGCCTCTGCCTGTTTACATCTTACTGAGACTGACATGGAACCCCCTTTCTCTGCGTCCTTTCCAGGGAAGTACCTGTCTACATGTCATGTTTGTTGAGTTTTTAGTTCCAATTTGTTCTAAATACCCATCGTTTCTAAGGCGAAAGTTGTGCACACATTCTCTCTTCTGCAGGTTGACTCTTCAGTCTACTAATGCTTTATTTTACAGAACCTCTTAGCTTCATAGAACCCATTTGATTTTGTCTGCTTCAACTGTGGCACATTTTATACTCTTAGACAATAAATCAATGCTTAGGCCAATGTCTTTGAGCATTTCCCTTGTGTGTTTGTTAGGAATTTCATAGTCTCATGCCTCACATAGTGGTATGTGTTCAATTTTGAGTTGATGTTGATTCTGAGTCAAAGACAGGCCCACGTTCTCTTGGCATCTCTTATAGAGTAGGAGGTGGTATTAGTTGGGATATGTGGTCTGAAATTTCAGTTGCACTGGACATTCAAGATGCCTCCCTTTCTTTTGACATGTAACTGATGTTGACTGTCCACAGATGGCTCAGCTGGGCTCTGACTGACAGAATATGCATAGGCTTTCCAGTGTGCTGCTTGTAGAGTAAGATTGGCCTGCTGCTTGAATTCTCCCACAAAGTGTCTCAAAAGGATCAGATTCAAGTTTTGTGGTCCTTTCTGTGAGCACAAACATTGTGTGAGTTCAGGTTTGAGTGTGTGTATTTATCTTGTGTGTGTTCATGTTGTTGTTGTGTGTATTCATATTGGTGTGTGTGTATTCATGTTGGCGTGTGTGTGTGAGAGAGAGTGTGTGTTCATGTTGGTGTGTGTATATATGTTTGTATGTATGTTTTTGTGTGTTTGTGTGGCACATGGAGCCAGAGGACAACTTTGGACATTGTTCCTCAGAAAGACCTCTACCTTCTTTCTTGAGACATTCGGTCATTGACGTGGACTGCGCTGAGTAGGCTAGGCTCACTGGTGAGTGAACCCTGGGGATCTACCTGACTCTGGTGAGTGAGCCCTGGGATCTACCTGACTCTGCCTCTCTAGTGTTTGTATTACAAGCCTATGCTGCCAAGTGAGTTTGTGAGTGTACATTCTGGAAATCAAACTCAGCCTTCATGCTTGTAAAGCAAGCACTTTACCAACTGAGCCACTTCCCAAGCTGTTCCCTGAATAAGCTTGATATTCTGTTTGTTCACTAACTTTACAGCACAGTACCCTGCACACTTGAGAATTGAATGCCGCATTGAATGAGTTATTCCTGAAGGTGGTCCAAATGTGGTAACTATGGCAACACATCTTTTACTCTAATAACAGGATGGTTGAAAAAGCTGGCTGTAAAATGACATTTCCAAAATGACAAAGCATATTGGAAAAAGAAAACAGAGCTACACACTAAGGTATATCTGGCAATAAAAACAATTTTCTGAAGTTTATCTTTCAATGTAGACATAAGATTTATCCAATCTTTTTTGTTAGCTGAATGAATAATTATAAGGGCCTTTTTTGTTAGTTGAATGAATAATTATAAGGGCACACATAGACTATATATATATATATATATATATATATATATATATACATAGAGAAAGAGAGACAGACAGAGACAGAGACAGACAGACAGAGACAAAGAGAGGGGGGTGGGTCCCAGGGTACTGCTTGGCTCAGCCAGTAAGTAACAGTTCTATATGCATTTTGTAAAGATAAGCAATCAAATCAATAGACTGCAGATTCAGTTTTCCATTCTGGGAAAGTGGTTGAGGTCCACTTTCTATGTCATGTATCAAGATATCTACGTCATGTATCAAGACTGTCATTAAATGCAGAGGTGACACTTGAGGCACTCACATAAAGGAGGTGACTTTTGACATGAACAGCAGAACTCTTGTGAGTTAGTCATGATCTTTGTTTTTGCATTATGCTGGCTGGGGCCGCTGTTACATAGGCTGCCATATTGCCTTCCCATACTGCCTAGACCCAAGGACAGCTAGAACATGGCCACTGAGTTAATGTGGTATCAGGAAGAAATTAAAATGCTGAAAATTATTTCACTTAAGACAAAGATAAAAAGAATCAGAGTTTCTTCATCATTAATCTCCATATATTCTTATCTTTATCCAGCCCAGTCTTGTCCTTTCCTGGTGGTCTGAGGCCTCCTTCTCTCTGTTGGCTTTTCTTCAAATCATTTCCATTGCAAAACTAGATCCTTTTGCTAGGCTTTCCACAGCGTGCTTGCTTTGCCTCCTCAGATTAATTGAAACATGAACTTGCTCTGATGATACTCTGTCCTTCAAACCCAACCAGAGAAGTATTGGCACAGGCTCTCTCTCCTCCAATCCTGGGGCTGGGAAATTGAGCCAAAAGTCTCCAAGCCATTTGACTTGCTTGTCCGTGTCAGTAGCATGGATCTTCAATTCCCACCTCTTGAAACTCTCTGTTCTTTTAATTTCCAGTCCATTGCTCTGTTTACTTTTAATCTTTTTATCAAATTAATAAGGCAGAACGGCTTTCAAATTGCTGTTTTTTTCCTTCTCTGTGTCCTACCCTCTCAGGATTGGGATTTTCTTAGGGTTTTCCCTGTCTAAACTATGTCCAAAATCTTCAGCTTAATCTTCTTACTCATTACCTCACAATGCATTTCCAGTTCTTATTTTAGGAAATATATTGATCTACTCTGGCATCAAGATTCCATCTCCATATGTGCTTGATGGTACTCCTGAAACATTCTCCAATACAGCTTCCATCTTTGAATAAATGGATCAGATGTGGTTCTGATTTGACCTTGTCAATCTCCTATCTGATGCTACGTTGTTTGAAGCTGTGAAATCACAAAACCACTTTTCTGAGTGAGATCATTATGAATATACAAGTAGGCTAATGTTATGTTCTCATTTAGAATTACCTACTGGTTCTCTGTCTTCTTAAGGATGATGGCCATAGACACAGCCTACATTTTTATTTCAAACACTGTCTGCCTTGCTGATTTTTCTTTTTCGATCATAGCATCTAGGGAAGAAAAGAGAACTAACAATCATTTTTGAGAAGTAGGTATTTATCAAAAGATGCAATCAAATGTAAAAATTTGACACTTCATTTAATCTTTACCAGTAATTATTGTCAGTCTGTTTCCAGATAAAGACCTTACTTCAGGGTGGATGAATAACTTCTTGAGTATCTTAATTTAGGGATGACAAAAACTATACCTACTTAGCTCCATGCCCATAGCACAGAATTAACTAGCTAACCATGCAAGCACTCAGTGAATCTCAGTGATTCACTGGAGGAAGAAAAGTAGAAGGCTATTGCATTGAAGCATGGACTATGGAGAAGCAGACACCTACAACAGAAACTATCAAGATAATTGGGGCTGTTCTAACACAGAGTAAGAAACAGCAGTCCAGGCAGAAGGTAGAAAATAATTTTTCACAAAGGGAATGCAATACTTTGACTGGGCTTGTGGCTATAGAACATTGGTGTTGATGTCTATGAGAATCTGGCACACTTCTTCCCCAACCATATCCAGTACATTACAAGACTCTGAATAGAAACTGAGGATAGTACCAAGTCATATGCATATACACACCAATGATAAGGCATGCACACATACAAGATAAATCTTAGTTTATAAGGTGGAAATAAGAGACAAACAGTAATTAATAAGGAAGCACATAATAGAAAGTTGTTCTTTGCATATGACTTTGGCAGATCATGAAAAATGCTTATATCATAAGTGAAGTGTTACTAAGATATGGACAACAAAACACCTTTCACATTTCTCCAAGCCATCATCGTTTCTGAGCATACATCAAACACGACATTATATGCTTTTGTTTTTTGTCTGCATCTTACCACATCCTGAAACATTTTACATTTTAGGGAAAAGTTGATTCTAATGTATTTACAGAAATTATAAGCTTAGAAATTTAAAAATTCTCTAAGATTTTAATGTTTTATTAAAACCCTGTACTAATGCTTACATAATAGAACCATAGAGTGATTTTATCTTGCAATCAACTGTACCATCACAAAGCCCCAGGTGAGCAACATGAAACACCATAACAATCATAAAATAAGATGAATATTAAAAAATAGAAGTGCAAAATAAATATGAAACTTGAAGATGAATAGGTGATGTTTGTCAAATCAGAAAAAAATGCACTATTGTTCAGTAGGTTGCCTCTACCACAGACCAGGAATACTTGTAATCTCAGTGTAGAGTTTTGAGAGCATTCTAGTCCAGAGTCTTGGTTGTTAAGTAACTGAAGCAGGGCACAGCAGGTAGGTGATTGATTACAAGACAAGGCAACAATAGCCGTTATCAGCAAACACTTCCAAGTTAGAGCTGATTTATGGTCACTATTATACATAATATACGTAATACTTTGTATTATATTTTCAGAAGTTCATAAATACACGCAATGTACTTCAGCCATCCACCACATACAGCTCTCCCTAACTTCTACTGATTCCACCTCTCCTTCCAAATCCATGATCTTAAAAAAAAAAAACCCAATAAACCATGGAGTCCAATTTGTTTTGCACATATTCTGATGGGTGTGTTGACCTACCAGGGACTTTCTGACAGAAAATTGGTTCTCCCTCCCCAAGAAGCCACAGCTTTTCAGTGGTGGTGGTGGTGGTGATGGTGGTGGTAGAGATGGTGATGGTGGTGGTGATGGTTGTGGTGTTGATGTTGGTGATGTGGTGGTGGTGTTGTTGCTGGTGGAGACGGTGATGGTGGTGGTGATGGTGGTGGTGATGTTGGTAGTGGTGGTGGTTTTGGTAGTGTTGGTGATGGTGGTGGTGATGTTGGTGTTGGTAGCGATGGTGGTGGTGATGGTGGTGGTGGAGATGGCGATGGTGGTGGTGATGATGGTAGTGGTGTTGGTGTTGATGATGGTGGTGGTGGAAATGGCGATGGTGGTGGTGATGATGGTAGTGGTGTTGGTGTTGGTGTTGATGATGGTGGTGGTGATGGTGGTGGTGGAAATGGCGATGGTGGTGGTGATGATGGTAGTGGTGTTGGTGTTGGTGTTGATGATGGTGGTGGTGATGGTAGTGATGATGATGGTGATGGTGATGGTGGTGGTGATGGTGATAGTTGTGGTGTTGGTGATGGTGGTGATGGTGATGTTGGTGGTGATGTTGGTGGTGGAAATGGTGATGGTGGTGATGATGATGGTGGTGTTGTTGTTGTTGATGGTGGAAATGGTGATGGTGGTGGTGGTGTTGGTAGTGTTGGTGGCGGTGGTGGTGATGGTGGTGATGATGGTGGTGGTGGTGGAGATGGCGATGGTTGTGGTGTTGGTGATAGTAATGGTGGTGGTGGTAGTGTTGGTGATGGTGGTGGTGATGGAGATGGTGGTGTTGACGGTGGTGGTGGTGGTGGAGATGGTGATGGTGATGGTGATGGTGATGGTTGTGGTGTTGGTGATGATGGTGTTGTTGTTGTTGTTGGTGGAGATGGTGATAGTGGTGGTGATGGTGGTGATGTAGTGATGGTGATGGTGGTAGTGATGGTGATGGTGTTGATGATGATGATGGTGGTGGTGGTGTTGGTGGTGGTGGTGTGGGTAGTGTTGGTGATGGTGGTGTTGGTGTTGGTAATGGTGATGGTGGTGATGGTGGTGGTTATGGTGGCAGTGATGACGATAGTGGTGGTAGTGGTGGTGGTGGTGAACCTCCATCCTCCATGCTGGAATGTTGACAAGCTTGATCTTGCTCAGTTTTTGTGCAGAGACCTACAGCTGCTGTGATCTCATAAGTGTAGCCCTGCCATGTCTAGAAGACATTGTTTACCTTTTGTCTGTCTGTCTGTCTTGTCTCTGACTTACAATCCCTTTTTTTCGGGAGCTTTGGGGAGAAGCACAGTGTCTGTTTTCTGTTTGAGTTAGTGGTTGAACCATAGCTTTACTCTGCTAACTCCAACTCTACTACTGGGATAGCACTGAAAGCCCAGTCTACTGTCTCTGT
The DNA here is from genome assembly GCF_011762505.2 of Arvicanthis niloticus. Taxonomy (NCBI): domain Eukaryota; kingdom Metazoa; phylum Chordata; class Mammalia; order Rodentia; family Muridae; genus Arvicanthis; species Arvicanthis niloticus. Next base: position 61,956 of record NW_023046100.1, read on the forward strand.
GGTTGTAAAGTGAACTGAGAGCTTCATTCTCAGAGGATGAACACAGGTGTCCAGTAGAACCAGGACACTGGTACTCATGTGTTGGCCAAGGGATGAAGGGTTCCATCACCTTCCAGTGAGAGTACCATGGGGAGTAACATTGAAGAATTAGAGACATAAAATGTGGAAAACAAGCCCCAAAATATGCTTCAAGCCTTCAAGATGAGGAGTTATAGATAACACAACCTAGAGAGGCAGTTAGGAGGGACATGCTTACTTCAGGTTTTCCACATTACATACAACCCTGCATTTTAGAACAACACTGCCGAAACCAGCAATACTTTGGTTAATTTGAGGATCGAGGTGGGGGAAAGAAAGCAATCAGAAACTCAATTAAAAGAAGAAATTCTTGCTTCAGAGTTATCTTTATGGCTAGTAATTATAAACTCTTCTATACTCTCTACTTGTGAAATAAAAATTATTATTCAGGGTCTATCCTCTCATGCTTGAGTCTTAATTTTTCCTCTGAAGGGCTGAATGGTCTGCTTTTTCTCAGGGTTTTGAAGATTTCCAGAACCCGGGTCCTTGCTTTTCTCCCACTAGTACTTATCCAAAGCTGAGGTATCCGGCTCAGGGCTGTTTTAGAGAAAGCCCTTTGATTTGTCCTGTGTCTGGCCAGCTTCCAGCCCTGCTGCATGATGATTAAGTGTGCTTTTACCCCCCAAAGTTCAGAAAAGCCTCAATTATTCTCAAAGACCAGCGAGTCTTATCATCAGACTTTATACACAGTTTGAATCCCAGATAATGCTCAGGGCTTTTTTTTTTTTTTCTTTCCTTCTTTCTTTCTTGAGATAGACTCTGCTGTGAGACCAATCAATAACCACAGGGAAGGAACAGGTTTAAAACAGATGGCAACTCATGTCCCTGAAGTCACCACCAGGGGCCTCCGTGCCCTGTTGCTCTCATTTCCAGCCCTCTTTTCTGGCCTCTCTCAACATCAACATATTATGTGAACTCTCATTATGTCAAATGCACAGCTTTATGCTTGCGAGTTTATAGAATTCATTTGGCTTTACTGGCCACACTGTTGCAACCAGTTCAAGGATGCTAAGAACATAGGGGAAGATGCTACAGTGAAAAGACCTTGTTGAGAATAGGAGAACGGTGAGACGGCTTGGAATTTAGGAGTTGCTAAAACTTGCAGATCTTTGAAATATACAGAAAAAATATTTATGGGGTAGATTGTTACATTGTAACATACTACACTGCTTACCATTGGTATCTCCATACTTTAGGTATTATCTTTTCAAAGGGAGCAAAACAAAAAACAAAGATTACCACCCCTACTCCACCACCCACAAAAAAACCCCACCCCCTAACTTGTCCTGTTTCCATTTGTCAGGTCTTGCTCTAAGCCCCATCTTGGCCCTACATTTGCATCCCAGCTTTTATAGTTTCATGACTCTCATGATTACCACACCACCTAGGAAGAAACTCCCCCTTTCCAATGCTGGTCACTTTGGTTTTTGACTTCTATTAGAGCACACAGTTAGATCTGTGTAGGTGAAACATCACAGTAGTTCTGAGCCTTCTTTTGCTTGGATTTGTTCCATCAGTGCATCTAAACCTGAGTGTCTGCCCCTTGTGGTTTTGTCAATATTTTATTCCATCCAGTGTTTATTAATTTATTGGTCTAATATGGACCAGCTATTGAGAGACAGAGTGGGGCGGCTATGGTCTTAGAACTTGAGGAGTATTTTGGAGTGCAGCTAAATAAACAAACAGTTACACATCTCTAAATGTTTGGAAGAAGAAAGAATTATGTGTTATATAATCACCCAAAAAAGAATGCATTACCCAGCCATGAACATTAGGGAAGGCTTCCTAGGAAAAGGTGGCGGGGAAATTTAGACTCCCAAGATGAGCAAGAGTTAGCAAGTGAAACTGAGAAAAAGAACACTTCAGACAGAAAAAAAAAATGGCATGGTTCGTCTGGAATACGGAGGATGCATTCATAAAAGGAAAATGTGATGGTCAGTGTTAATTTGTCAACTCAACACAATCTCGGATTCCCTGCTGTGATGGTAAGCTTTAACTGTCAACTTTATATAACCTACAGTTGTATTATACAATGTGGAAAACAAGTCCCCAAATATGCATCAAGCCTTCAAGATGAGGAGTTATAAATTACACAACTTAGAGAGGCAATTAGGAGGGACATGCTTACTTGGGAGGAGAGCCTCAGAGAGAGATTGTGTTGATCAGCTTGGCCTGTCATAAGTCTGTGGAGGATTTCTTAATTAATTTAATTGCTGTGGGAAGACCCACAATACTGCAGGTAGTACCATTCCCTAGGCTTCTCTAGGCCTGGCTGTATGAGAGTGGAGAATTCAAGCTGAGCACAGGCAAGCAAGTGAGCATGCATACATTCATTTCTTTCTGTTTTTGACTGTGTGTGTGCCATGTGATCAGCTGTTGGGATTTACTGCCTTGACTTCTGTACAAATGAAAGGCTGTCACCTGGAATTGTAAGTTGAAATAAACTCCTTTCTCTCCTAGGTTATTTTCTGCCAGCATATTTTGCCACAGCTCCAGAAATGAAACAATACATAAGGAAGAAAACAGTAGAGGATACCACAAGACTTGGAATGTAAGCTGATAGAATGGGATCATGGGAGCTTGAGTAACGGTGTATGTGAAGGGAGAGGCCTTTGCCCATCACGGCATCAGTAGTAACTTTACATTAACAATAACACAGAATCTTGTGTAAAAGATCACACTGGCAAGGCAAAGCAGAATAGGCAGGAGGCTGTACATTTGTCTAGGCAGAAAGCAGAAGGTTTGACTAGTTCTGTAGCATTGAAACAGGCTGACGATCAGTGAGGAGACAAGGGTTTCAGAAGGTGGATAATAGATGTTCTGGTTGAGGAGATGGAGGTAGTGAGGGAGGGAAGACCATGTGCCCACATCTCTGCTTCCACATGCATCTGATAACCATTTCTTATCTAGTACAGGATAATCAGGCTCTTCTGCCAGGAGCACTGTTAACATATCTCCTCTTCTCTCCCTTGTCACCTTAACTAGTTAGTCTTATTCTCTTAACAAATATTTTTAAAATATGATTTCCTCTCTTCTCTTTGATGTGTGTGAGCATGGACATTCATGAGCCATGGTACATGTGTGAAGGTCAGAGGACAACTTTCAGGAGTCAGTTCTCTGTTCCTGCCTGATTGAGTCAGCTCTTTCCTGTGTCTGTCCCAGTGTGTACTCCAAACTAGCTGGGTCCATAAACTTCTGGCCACTTCTGTCTTTGTCTTCCATCTTTCTGTAGGAGTGCTGGGGTTGAAGATGCATGCTACCACACTGAGCTTCTTGTGTATTTCAGAGATCAGCTTGGTTGTTAGCAAATGCCTTTATCAACACAGTTCACTCACTAGCCCCGCTTTCTAGGGATTGTTCGTTTTTCAAGCTGTGGCCACACGTAATTAAAATTAAAATTAGACATTGGGTTTTCCATTTTAGAAGTGTTTGGCTTCTCATACTGGAACCTTGTTTCATAAGCCTTGGCCTTCCACATTGGCTTTCTTTTTCACGAGAAATTCTATCTCTGCATATGGTTTTCCAGGTAAAGTTTTGCTATAAAATAAAGAGCCAACATGTTTTTTTTTTTTTTTTTTTTTTTTACTTTTCTTTTTCTGTATAAAGCCAGAAGAGCTTTGACCTCCTCCATGAAGCTGTGTGTGGATCCCACAAGGATGGGTAAACTCTCTGTGACAGTTACTTTTCCTGTTGGTGCAATTCAATACGCAGACAAAAGCAACTCAAGGAAGAAAGGTTTTACCATGGCTTACATTTCCAGAGGGGTATAACCCTTCATGGCAGAGAGGACATGGTCATAGACTGGAAAGACACAGCAGGAGCTGGAGGGTGGCTAGATGCATTGCACTCACAATCAAGAAGTGAAAAGTGAACAGGAAGTGGGGCCAGACTGTAAGGTCTTAAGCCTGATCCCAGTGACACATTTTCTCCTGGGAGGTTCTACCTTCCAAAGGTTCCCCAAGCTTTTCAAAGAGCACCTATGAGCTAGGGATAGTGTTTGAACACAGGAGCCTGTGAGAGCGTTTCAGGGTCACCCCCACCAATCCCCACTGACTTTCCATGTCACCTGTGCTGTGCCTGACTTCCATAACAGAACTTCCTCCTCATTGTGGTTTATGTCTCCTTCTCCAGATTTTACGATCTTGCACCTACTCCAGGCTTTTCATATCTCTTTGAAGACAGAGATCCATATTAGTATTGTCATGAAGGAAAACGCTTGCTTGTGTTAAATGTTCACTAAGAGTTTAGTGCTAAATAAAGAGCCGACATGTTCTCTTTACAATTCATTTCCATGTGCAGCTCCCTCAAGACCATCTTTCACTCATCTTCACTAGCTAGCCTTATTGGGATGTCTTGAGAAATGCTCTATTCAATAAGGACAAACTGTGTGTAGTATTGAGCAGACTCACTCCCCAGTACCATGTATAGTGCTGCAGATGTGGCATTAGTGTGACATGTAAAATGAATTACTTCAGTTTTTTTACATTGAATTATTGATTTTTAAGCCTAATACATTTAAAATGGTGACAATTCCCAGTGCATTAACTTACTTAAATAATTGAGAAAAATACCTTCAAAGTACTTAGCAAAAGATCTATAACAGTAAAAATGCCCAGTAAATAGAATCTATTAATCACCAACATCCTTATAATTAAAATGCATACATTTTATACCTTGTTTCTCAACTTTAATAGACTGTGTGTGCGTGTTTGTGTGTGTGTGTGTGTGTACATGTGTGGATTTTGCAGATGGCAAATAACTTCATAAATAAAATAGTGAACATTAAACACATTTCTGTCAGTCAGGAAAGCTCATGGTTTCTGTGTTTGTCTCTGGCAACTGCCTCCTGAAATCTCTTGTTTTGCTGTTAACTTACATAAATTTTCTTGTTTCATTTTGCTGCAGCAGGAGCCATATCTGCTGTCTTTGGATCCCTGCAGTGCCAAGCACTATGTTTTGTGCTTATTAGGAACTCAGTAAACATCTGAACAACTCCAGCCTTGCTCTTTTGACCTGGAAACATGGGAGAAACAGTATAATCTCCCTAGTTATGTCTGCAAAGAGCTCTGGGCCTCTGGAGGAGAGAGAAGGAGGTCAAGAATGGTCATTTCCCATTAGTCCAGAATGTTTTGAGTACTTTCATCTTGTTTCCTGAAGTTGTAGGGAGTTCTTTATGCTCTTACCAGTGTTCATTCCAAAGTTTAAAAAAGGGGAGAAGAAGGGGAGGAGGAGGAAGAGGAGGAGGAGGAGGAAGAGGAGGAAGAAGAGAGGAAAAGAAGAAGAAACCAACAACAACAGCTACTACTACTACTACTACTGGAAGTAAAATGCTGATTCCAGGTCCTTCTAACGCTGATGGCATCAGTATTCAGAGACCAAACACTTGTGTTCAAAGTTTAAGGACTTCATTGAAGCCACTGGGTTGGGTCTACTTATGCACTGCACATCCTTTCATTCTGTCTCCTTTATTGTCTCCTTTCCTCCCTTTCTTCCCGTTTCTTTATGTTCTCTTGCTTTCTTTCTATTCCTCTGCTGTCTTTTTTTTTTTCTGGTTAGAAATATCTTTGTAAAATTCTTATTACAAAAGCTTCAAGTGGTATAGTGAGATAATATTTTTCTCATTTAGCATGACCCCAGGCTTTCGCTAGATCACCTCTTTGGGACTAGGATGTAGGCCTTGTTTTTGTGGTCCACTCTTGTGATAACAATAGCACTGTGACAGACTAGGTGTCCAAGCTGGCTTCAGAGTCTTCTCTATACTATGGTATTGTCTGTACTGGATCCCCAGGATGCTTTCTGTTGGGGAATATGTTTTGTAGGATCAGGCTTTATCAATTTATCCATTTATTGGAACAGGTTTATTTAATGTGTAAGGTGATGGAGCCATGATATTTACTGACAACATAGGTTGAGCTGGCTGGTCTTACCCTTCTCTCCTCTCCATAGCATGTGTGCCTCTCATTACCCTCAAGTTTGTGTTTGGCAAGACCTTTCTGGAGTTCTTGTCATTCCAATGTATATGTATGTGTGAATGTCCTCTCTGTAAATAAAGTTTAAGCTGTCTTGCAAAAACAATGCTTTCATGCTTCGTTAAAAGCATGAAAGAGATGTATGCTTCTCCAGAAACTGGTTTTCCTTTTCTTTTAGAATGTGTGTTCATGTTGGAATTCAGAGAAACAGACATCAAGTTTAAATACACATAGATTCTTGGTCTCAAAGCCCTGTTCTCTATGGTTTCTTGGTGGGGGCTGTTTCTTGCCAAGTGTTGCCAGACAGATGCTGTGGGAGTGCCTTTGAGTTTCTCATTTCATTCAGTTATGTATGTGATATCCAATTGCAAGAGGGAGAAATGTGCTCCCATCTTGCAGAATGGGGACAAACCGAACATTTTTGCTGGATATAGGAGCCTGGTTATCCCTCAACTCTTTAGAAAATGGATGTTTTTGATGGCGTTGTTTGTAGATAATCTCATTATAAGACATTTTGAAGATCAGGAAGGTTACCATACATTGTAATGACAACCAGTGCTTTACCCAGAAAGGTCTTACCAAATTCAGATTTAAAGGTAGAGATAAGCATATAATATATAGAGACTGGAAGACCAAGACTATGCAGGTCAACCCAGACTGTTAAAACATCACCTCACACCTGAGTAAGTTTTTTTTCAATAAATGATAATCTTGCAAACTCTTGATAATTTACTTTGCAGTGAAGATACTATCAGGGGACATTAGAAGTTCTCTGGGCTCTCCGAGGAACATTTCTTCATAACTTGGCTATTCCATTTGGATCTCTCTTTTTTCATGTGAACTTGCCCCTTTGTCCATCTTTTTTCTTGGTGATGCCCAAAGAATTACCTGTTTTGGCTTCTGCACTGACCATCTACCTTCCTACCGAGGCGAGGCTGAGAGGTACATACTCACGAGATATTGGATGTTTGTTGACCTCTGTGGCATACACAGTCATGGGTCCTAAAGCTGAGTCTGATCCTATGGAGTGTTGTACAAGATGGGAATGAAATGGGACATTACATTGAGAAAGCTTTTGCTTCAGTTTCTTTCCCACATTGCACTTATGTGACAGGTCAGGTGCTCCAATACATACAGGAAAATGGGCAGACAAGCTTGACATGATTGTTACTGTTGGGAGCCGACTTTTAGCAGAAAGCGGCTAGATTATCTTTGCAGCCATCTGGAACCATATACCCTGATAAGAGATTTGGTTTTCAATGGCCTACAACAGCTGAAGCACACTCTGATATCCCACATATTTTGTGTTGCTGTTTATTGCCCCCAGCTGCAAGGTGCACGTGGTAGCCACGCCTGCAAGGCATGCGGTTCACGTGCTGACCACGTGCTATCCAGGCCATATATATGCCTGTAAGGCGCACGTGCTATCCAAGCCTGCAAGGTGCACGGTGCATGTGCTATCCACGCTAGCCATGCCTGTAAGGATTACGTCATATCCACACCTGCAAGGCACGTGGCAAAAGCGTATAAATACCTCAGAATTCCTTTCAATAAAAGAGACTTGAGACTAGAGACTTGAGACTTGATCACACCCTGTCTTGTCTCCATTCTTTGCGTCTCTTCTCCTGCAGCCCCACTCTCTCTCTTGACCAGAGCACTTAGCCCCAAAGCATTGAGGCAGAGTACGAGGCACAACAGTTACACGCACAGCTCTGATAGTCTGGGTGGAAGAGTAGAGGGGAAACATTAGTCATAAATTAAAGATTCCTCTTCTCCCTCTTTCTGTCGTTTCTTTTTATTTCTTCCTGTCTCTTCACTTTCCTCCCTCTGTCCATCCTTTTTCCAACCCTCCTTTCTCTCTCACCTCCTTCTTTTCTTCCTTTCTTCTTTTCCCTTGTGCTGAAGTTTGAACCCAGCATCTCATACATGGTAGGCTAGTGATCTACCATAGAGATATGCCCCAGCTCCTCCTTAGTAACTTCAGGTTTGAAAACAAGATGAGAACATGTACATTCTGGAGAAAGAAATGAAAACCACTGTGATTATTATTGTTGTTATTATTATTATTATTACTTTATTATTTCATGGTGTCTAATGATCACCATTATTAAGCATTTCTAGCCAAAGCCAGGCAGGCACGTTCTGAAAACCGCTCATCACAAAGCACTAGCACTTCAGGAACATTTTCTTTTTCTCTACAAACAATACGTGAAAGAGATATTTTTAGAACTACCCATTTCACAGATTGAAATATGATAGTTGGAAATGTTCCCAGGTTTTACAAAGAAAGCCTGTGGCAGATAAAAGCTAGAAACTTGGGAATTTATTTCTTCATCTTGCACTGCACCAATTGGAGACACGCTGTCTCCAGACGGTATTTTCTTTTTTTAATGGCTCTGAAGTGAATGAACTCAGCGGAAAGTCTAGTGTCTCGCTGCGAGTGATATGAAAAGGGGGAAGGCATGAAAGATTCCTCATTAATGGATGTGTATTCTAGTGATAGGGCTGGGGGTGGAAAGGGCATTTTGAAAAGTAAAATGAAATATGGACTGTGTGCAAAAATTATCTCCTTATCTGACTCAGAGGCACGAGGCTGCACGTTATCCTCTGTTGGTTTATTTTTCCGCCTGGTTTTCCTTTTATTTTTAGATAAATGTGAGCCAGACAGATGAGACTGAGAACAATTTTTAGAAGCCGTCTCTCTCTTTTTCCCAAGGTTTGTGGGAGCACAGTTGTGCTCCTTTTACACATTCTGATTAGAAGTGCCATTGACAGTTGAGGAAGACAATCTAAAAGCACAAATCGAGTCAAGAATCTTGGGAAGGCTGGCTGGCCACTCTACCCTGTAAAGGGTGAGGTTTCAGGCTTAGTAAATGCATTCAATAACAACTGGGTAAAATGTAAAGCAGTGCAAAATGAAATTGAAGTTCTCTCTGCTGGTTTTTTCTTTTTCTTTTTTTCTTTCTTTTTTTTTTGAGAGAGGGAGAAAGTGAAGAAAGGCAGGAGGGGGAAGAAGGGAGATAAAAAAGGAAGAGAGGGGGAGGGAGGGAAGGAGCAGAAATAACTGATGGTAAAATGGGTTTAGGAGGTAACACTTTAGGTAATCCTGTGCAAGTTTTTTTTTTCTTTTTATTATAAACAACTTCATTTAACTTTCAAGTTCTTGACCAGGAATTTCTCCTCCTCTTTTTTTCATCTTTTTCTCTTCTTCCTTCTTTTTCTCTCTTCCTCTTCTTCTTTTCTCTTTTCCTCTTCCTCTTTCTTCTTTTCTCTTCTTCTCTGCCTCCTCCTCCTTCTTTTTAAAATGTCAGTGAGGCTGTTAGGTACTATCTGCAGTGTCTGAGGTTCAAGTCCAGCTTTGCGAATGCTCATCTGGTTGCTCGTCAGCTCACTCAGAGCCCTCCAGGTGTCTCCTAGTTTCCAGTGTCAGAGTATAGGTGAGTTAAGGTCACCTCAACCTCCTGTCTTCACATTCAATTATCTCCTCGAGTGAGACACAGCTTGTGACTTAAGACACACCGGACACAGTTATAACACAAAGGTGGAAAAGATCAGTTGTGTTACATTTGGGATAAAACTAGGTAGCCAGGCTATCATGACAGGGGAAAGAAACGCAATCTGGATGAATCTTCCTGTCCAGAGGGCACAGTAGGTTATCTGCAATGGTGGGGAAAGCCTGGACAAAAAGGCTTGAAATAGCATGCAGGGTCCTTGTGGGACAGAACACAGAGTTGAGCATCAGATAAACAACACCTAATGTATTAGTGTAAGAGCTTATGCAAGATTTAAAATATGCTTCTAATAGTTCATTGCTTGTTGCTTATTGAGCATTCAAATTTAACTAGATATTCAGTATAAGCGACTTGTTCTCCTGGCTGTGCTGTGTCCTTAGGCATATTAGCTTGTAGCATTTAAAGCTCAGGGATCCAGTAGGCATAAAGAGAGCCTGAGGTTGAAGCTTAGCTTCGAAGGCCCTGTTTTGTCCATGTGCAGCTAAGCAGGATCACTCCACATCATATATGCCATTCATCAGTTAAAAACAGCAACCAATTTGAATATAGTGTTGTTTCTACTAAAAAAAGGACTTTTGGATTCAAGGAGTCACACAGCAAAATAACTTACAACAAACTTTAGTCTGGTTATTCTTTTTGACATAAAATAAATGTGTGAGAAGAGGAAGAAATGCTTAGGTTAGAGAAAGTAAAGTTAAATAAAACCAGCAGGATACAAAGCAGACACTTTTCTTGTCATCTATACCATTCGTATGTGTTTCCTGTTTAATTTGTTAGTGGGGAGAAAAGAGACAGATGGAAGTGCCTCTCTCCATCTAAATCCTGTCTAAATCAAATCCAAGACACACAGCTCCGACTCAGTAGCCACGGAGACAGGCACTGCATGGGAACAACTGGGGGTCACTCTGAGTATGGCAGGTAACGCCTTCACACTTATTTAAGAACTCAAGTTCATGGGAATGTTCCAGAAAACATTCTGATTGTGTTTGTACTTTAGGCTGTCTACCTCATAGCGTGTTCCAGAAGACGTTGTGACTGTATTTGTACTTTAGGTTGTCTACCTTATAGAATGTTCTAGAAGACTTTCTGATTGTATTTGTACTTTCGGCTCTCCACTGTGTCTGTGACATGTTTCTGTGCTGTATCTCTGCTTGTGGTATTGGTTCAACTGAGGCTCCTAAACACCTCCACAGGACATTTGGACAGCAGAGACCCGAGGGAACAGTGACTGCAGACCAGTGTAGACATTTCTCTCCCTCCTGATTAATTGTGTGGCTGTGTCTTTCCTTTGCTCTTCTTCATTCTCTAGAAAGAATTTAAAGCTGCTCATAAATATGAGTGAGAGCAACCGCTCCCACACACGCGGCTCCTCGAGCATTTTAATAATTGTCTGTTTTAAATGCCTAGACTTATGATTCCTGTGTGCACTTCAAGGAAAAATACAATAATCATTATATTTTATCTGCACTACTTTTTAATTATTAGTTCATTTTTATCTAATAAACACATGCCATTAAATCCTGTGCGAGCTGTGGTATAGCAAGCATCCTTTGGAAACCATTAGATGCAAAAACTCTATTTGACTTGAAGAACTTGTCTTGGTTTCCTTTTTATTTAATAGGACACATTCCTGTAATTTGTTGAAACTTGTCTTCACTTCACAACAGGTCATTAAGGACAGATAAGATCTAAGTGTGGTAAACACAGTCTGAGTTTCATCATTAACACATTTATAGATAGAACAGACCAATAGCCATAGTGCCAGAATGGATGATTTTGATTCATTAAGCTTTCCTGGGTTAATTTTCCATTGGTAGTAAATTCTAAAAGGTAAAAATAATAATGGGTTTGCATTGGATATGGTCAAGCATAGTGCTCTGGGGCTTTTAACTAATGATGAGTTCAGTGTATGTGAAGACAGTGTAGGGCTGCTATCAATCAGGAAATGGTTAGAGGTGACCTTTAGAGCAAACTTGTTGTTTACAGAAGATATGAAAACCTGAATCAAATTTCCAAAGTGCTGTGGTCCAAATCGATTTTTTTTTTAAAGCCCGAGTTTTTATCTGGCCACCCTACTTTAAGAACATGCTCTTTGCTTGTTAAGAGGATATAAAAACCATGTTTAAAGAAGAAAAAAACCCACAGGAATAGAAAGTAGTTTTCCTTGTTGTTGAACATAAATGCATTATGCTTTCTACTGTTAAATGTATACAAGGACCAAAGGGTTGATGTCTCAATGTGAGGAGAGAGGTGTGAGAGGCAGCCCTCATGCAGGTGGAGTAAAAGTACTGTGTGTCCTCACCTTCTGGCAGGGCTAGAGAGCTTGGTCTCTTCAGCTTGGATCTAGCTCTAGACACCTGTGTTCCTAAAGGTGCTTAGGGTATTTATGTATGTTTCCTGGTACCCATATCTTCTAAAAGAATTTCTGTAAATTTACTGACATTAAAAAAGAGAAAAAAAAAAAACCTCAGTGAGGTCTTTGCTATCCTACAGACAAAGAAACTGGTTGATCTGACTGGAAGTTCCATTCTGAGGCTTAGAGATCTGTGTGGTTATGGAATTTTCAGGCCTATGTGTGCAGCCTTTTCATCATAGCTAGTATATAGAAGGGTAAAATGAAATAAATAATACACAAAAAACCTGAATCAAAGCAGTTTCTGGAACTGGAGACGCAGCTCAGTGGTAGTGTGATTGGGTTCAATCACCTGCACTAAAAACAATAAAAACAGCCCCTGCAGATTGCCCCACTCAATGCCCACCATAATCAGAAGTTCTGCACATCTTGCTCTTAAGGACACTACTGTCTATTTCCAGATTTTTAATGTACAGCCAAATATGTTCAGGCAGCAAGTTCATATCAAGCACCAGTCAATGGTTGGTTCCTTTATCCATAGGAATATTTGATATTATAAGATATTTACATGGAAAAATAAGTCAGCTCTTTGGAGTTTGCTTTGCTACGACTAACGAAATCACTTTGACTCATTGTTTTCTTCCTCTTAGTACCCTGTCTATCTCATTTTTTGCTTGCCACCAGCTGGCTTTTTTTTGGTTGTTCCCATCACAAAATGACTTCGAGCTGAAAGATAATTATACAACAAGAAATTTGCTCCAAAAGCCGCATGAAGCCAACTATGTTAGCAATGCAAAGAACTAGTACATTTTGTTTTGAAAATTAAAAAAAAATAGACCTTGCAATTTGTCTACTTAACTCTTTAGTAATCCTTTCAGCAGAATTCCCAGTGAAATAAGTCACTTTTCTCCTCTTTTATC
>NW_023046101.1:0-74732 GCF_011762505.2 Arvicanthis niloticus
TTTATAGAATGTAACAAGTAACTACATTACTACCTTACAGCTGAAAAGCACTATACTATACAAGGAGAATCTTTCTGTATAGATACACGAAAAGAAACATTCATAATGGAATAGAATAGAAGACCAGAAATGAACCCCTACCTATCATCATTTGATCTTTGACAAAGGAGCTAAAACCATCCAGTGGGAAAAAGAGCATTTTCAACAAATGGTGCTGGTTCAACTGGAGGTCAGCATGTAGAAGGATGCAAATTGATCCATACTTATCTCCTTGTACAAAGCTCAATTCCAAGTGGATCAAGGACTTTCACATAAAGTCAGCTACACTGACACTAACAGAAGAGAAAATGGGGAAAAGCCTCGAACACATGGGCACAGGGGAAAAGTTCCTGAACAGAACACCAATGGCTTATGCTCTAAGATCAAGAATTGACAAATGGGACCTCAAAAACTACAAAGCTTCTGTAAAGCAAAAGACACCATCAGTAGGACAAACTGGCAACCGACAGACTAGGAAAAGATCTTTACCAATCCTACATCTGATAGGTATAGGGCTAACATCCAAGGTATACAAAGAATTGAAGAAATTAGACTCTAGACAAATAACCCTATTAAAAATGGGGTACAGAGCTAAACAAAGAATTCTCAACTGAGGAAACTCGAATGGTTGAGAAGCACCTAAAGAAGTGTTCAGCATCCCTAGTCATCAGGGAAATGCAAATCAAAACAACCCTGAGATTCCACCTCACACCAGTCAGAATGGCTAAGATCGAAAACACAGGTGACAGCAGATGTTGGCAAGGATTTGCAGAAAGAGGAACACTCCTCCATTGTTGGTGGGATTGTAAGCTGGTACAACCACTATGGAAAGCAGTCTGGTGGTACCTCAGAAAATTAAACATAGTGTTACCTGAGGACCCAGCTATACCACTTCTGGGAATATGCCCAAAAGATGTTTCAACATACAACAGGGACACATGCTCCACTATGTTTATAGCAGCCTTATTTATAGTAGCCAAAAGTTGGAAGAAACCCAGATGTCCTTCAACAGAGGATGTGGTACATTTACACAATTTACTCAGCTATTTAACACAATGAGTCCATGAAATTCTTAGGCAAATGGATGGAGCTGGGAAAATATCATCCTGAATGAGGTTACCGCAATCACAAAAGAACACACATGGTATGCACTCACTGATAAATGGATATCAGCCCAAAAGCTCACAATACCTAAGATACAATGCATAGACCACATGAAACTCAAGAAGAAAAAGGAAGACCAAAGTGTGGGTGCTTGTTCCTTTTAAGAAGGAGTATCAAATACTCAACCAGAGCTCCCAGGGTCTAAACCTCCAGCCTGAGAACACAAAGGGAGGGTCTCATGGCCCCACCTGTATAGGTAATTAAGGGTGGCCTTGTCAGGCTTCAATGGAGGGCATTGGTCCCCAAAAGTTTGGATTCCCTAGTGTTGGGGAATTCGAGAGCAGAGAGGTGGGATTGGGAGGATGATGGGAGCACACTCTCATAAAATAGAAGGAGGGGGTATGGGATAAGGGGTTTTGGGGGGAATGGGAGAGGAATAATACTGAAAGGTAAATACATAAAATATCCAATTTAAAAAACCACAGGTCTGGCAAAAAAATCATTTATTTCAAATTATTTTCAAAAGTTTCTAGGAGATGCTAATTGGCTAAGATCTTATTTTAACCTCTCCACAAAAGAATTTAAGTCTCTGTTTAATATTCTCAAGAGAGATGCAAATCCTAATTTCCCTCAACAATTAGTTGACAAGAGGAGTAATTTTACAAAAAGTAGAAGAAGCTATTATTAATCGATATATTATATAAATGGATTAGTTGCTGGCTGTTTTATAACAGTCCTTTGATAAAAGACATTATTAATATAGATTTATATATTTTTTTAAAATAGTGTCTTCATGACTCTCTGAGTATGGAAGGAGTGGCTGCTGGCACTTCTGCCCTGATTTTACAAGAATTCTGAGAAACTGGCTTTAAAAACAAAAGAGGGGGAACTGTACCCCCCAAAAGGAGTCTCCCAGAAATACTCTCCATCATGCCTTGTTCACTTTTTATTTTCTAAAACTGAAAGCTCATGGCAAATCAGTCTCTAGCTGTGGGCTCCTTGTTCTGGAGGGTGTCCCACAATGATCTCCTGGCTGGGGACAGGGTGAGAGCAGGGAGGGCTGCCTACTGTCTCTGCTCTGCCTCGGGCCTGTATCTCCACTGTCTGTAGGTCTCCGGTCCGGCCTGATGCGGGAGGTCGGGGCCAAAGGACACAGAGTATGAGCAGGAGAGGAGATTGCCTGCCCCCACTGCTGCCTCTGCTCGCTGCTGCTGTCGCTGACCAATCTCTCCCAGGTGCTGTACCTGTCTCTCTGCACTGAGGTGGTCCAGGCCCGGGATGGGCCCATAAGAAGCTGGCTAGCTGGCAAGAAGGCAGTTTGGTGTCCCAGGCAGGTCCTGGGAGAGCAGAGCTCTAACCAAGTGTTACAGCTCTTGTGACAGAAACTCTCGGACACCAGGATGATTCTTGAGCACTATACTTCCCTAAATAGAGCCCTTATATACAGTTTCGGGGTGGTTAGGGTCTGGCAGCAGATAATGCCTATTGGCTTGGTCTGAGAGCTTGGAGATACCTCATCTGCATGTGGGAGAGCCTGAGGGATGACTGTTCCTTGTGATTGACGGTCAGCAACCTCTCTGTGGGAGGGGTTGTTGGAGGGCTGGAGCTAAATGAAAAGAACCAGGGCCCAGGAGCAGAGCTGAACTCCTGGTGTCCAATTAAGGTTCCGGGGTTCGAAACTCATGCTTGAGCAAGCACCCAGCTGCTTCTCACAGCCTACCACCCCACATCTGGCATTGTTGAGACCAATAAAAAGTATGCCACAGCTATGTGGAAGGACCCTCTTACCCTTAAATGGAATGGTGTGGACCCAGTTCTCATATGAGGCTGAGGATTGATATGCTTGTTTGATACCACAGAAGGCACAGCTAAATGGCCAACAAAAAGATTGATGAAATAAATAGATACCCCCATAAAGCCAGGCCCAATTATAAATAAGATGAATAATAATTGACATTCAGAGAAGAAAAATCTGCCCGAGTACTCCCTTCTTTTTCCTTTCCAGATAAAAATAAATCACCCGTGGTGTCTGCTGTTAGAAGTTCTAATCCTGATGCTGGCCTCTGGACTTGTACTACTCAGACCTTCGATGGTCCATTGACAAGAACATCAAACAGCTAGAAATTGACATCACTAATCTGAAGAAATCTCTCGTTTCACTGTCTGAAGTGATTCCCAAAATTTGCAAAGAACTTTATTAGATTTTATTTACTCTTTTACAACGGAAAAGACTGTGTACAGCCGTTAAAGAAGAATGTTGCTTTTACATAGACAAGACAGGGATGGTTAAAGAGAGCATGAAAAAGGTCAGAGAAGGTCTTGAGAAAAAACAGAGAGAGAAAGAGAAAGATGAGAGCTGGTACAAGAATTGGTTTTCAACCTCTCCATGGTTGTCAACCCTACTTCCTTCCATCTTGGGACTATTAATTGGGTTATTTTTGCATATTTCTTTTGGTCCCCAGGTCTTATATAGGCTGACTAATTTTGTGAAAGAACAGATAGATAATTTGGTAGCAAAACCTATTCAGATACTTTATCATAAGTTAGCTATAGAGGACCATGAGACTCAAGATGAGGTTGTTACTCTCTCCAGGGTGTTCCCAAAACCCATTTTCATTCAACCTAAAAGAGGGGACTTTTGCCCCTAGACCAAGCAGAGAAGGACCATGCAGAACCCCCTCTAACTGGCGATCTGAATTCTTGCTTAGGCTGAGAGGCTAAGCACAGCAAGGGAATATAAATAAAAGTTAAAAATATTTTTCTGGGTTTCCTGAGGGACAAGTCTGACTGCATAGGGATTGATGTCAAAAGTATCTCCTCTCCAGGAAAAAGATATTGGGATGGATATAGCCCTCATGCCTCACCGGACAACAACAGGAGGACTGGAGGCATTACAAGGTCCCTTTTAATTATTGGAGGTCAGGCCTCTATCCCCACCTTGGCAAGATTCTAATCGTGGCCCTTCTATACTTGGAGAAGGGAGGTGATGTCAGGGGCAGCCCTGCTTATACACTGAAGGCCTAAAATCAGTCTAGGCCTAAAATCAGCAATAGGCCTGACATACATGCCTGCTAACACAAAGTCTTGAGTCTCTGTGGAAAAACACTGAAACAGTTGGCTATAAGCTATTGTAAACAGGCAGCTTCTGTGAAAATTTACCAGCCTGAGTATTCATAGACCTTTAAATAGGCAGCCTTGGCAGATAGTATCAACTTAGATAAGGACAAGTGAATCATAGGCAGAGTCATAGTGACCTGCCCCCGAACCTTCACCCAGGTGATACCCTGTTCTGAAAGATATCTATACTCCCCTGAACACGTATGCTTCTATGTCATCCCCTTCCCCACATCCTGCCTTTTTGTGTTTATAACCCCTGTGTGAAAAAGTAAAAATTACGATTTGATTTAAAAAAAGAAAAGAAAAAAGTTTAGATACCTGTAGCTTATGTAGCATAATTCTAACACCTCCCTGGGTGTTTTAACTTTGCATAATGAGATTATGGATTTAAAGAATGCTGTTCTGTTGAGCTTTGATGCTGCAGATAATGCAGATAAAAATTATCTATGGCCTGAGGTCAGTATTTCCATTTTGGTCAAACCTCAGGTATGGTATATATAGCTTGATAATGCTATCTCTTCTTGTCCTGGGAATATTTTTATTCCTGCTCATTGTGTTAAAGCTTGTCTGTAACTACATCAACAGGTTGGCAGCCAAAGTCCATGACTTAAACCTGAAAATGGAGCTCAGTCTGGTTTATGCAATAAAAGGGGGGAGATGTGGAAAGCTTTGGGAGCTTGCCTGGCAGGAATCTGATAGTTGCCAAGGACAAAGAAATAAACTGCAAGCAGGAATCTGACATTAGGCTGGAAAAAAGAAGTAATTTCAGTCAGAAATCTAAATCCTAGGCTAGAGAAAAGAAGTAATTATAGGCAGGAATCTAAATCTTCAGCTAAAACAAAGAAGTAGGCTTCAGGCATGAAAATGGGCTAGGACAGGGAAGTAGCAGATATTTTGGTCATCCTGATAATCCCTTATAAATAGTGATCACAGGACTCTGTTTATTTTCGTTCATGTTCTTTGACTGTCTGGGTATATTGTCTTGGTTTTTCCTTGACTATTTGCTTCTACTGTATTGCTAGTTACTCAATCTAGAAATGACCTTAATACTTGCATGTAATTTAAACAGTATAAAGGCAAAAAGGAGGAGAAGGAATGGGATACAGGATTAATGGTGGTGGGAATGCGCATAGGGGATAACATATAAAATGTAAATAAAATAATGAATAAAAGAGAAGCATAAAGGAGGATGGGGAAGGGATAGGGAGTTCTAGGGAAGGGAAATGAAGAAAGGGGATAACATCTGTATTGTAAATAAATAAAATATCAGAAAAAAAGAAATTTGGAAAACTCAATGCATGTTACAGGTGATGTTTCTGTTAAGACATTTTGTTTTGATTTTTATATGAACACTGTACTATGTGGCCATGGATATTTAATTGTTTTGTATAGAATGAACAAGTAAGTACTTATATTACTGATGAAAAGAACTATACTATGGAATGAAGAACCCTTCTGTATAAATACATGAAAAGAAAACCATTTGTAGTTCCCAAGTTAAAGACAAATATGAGAAAGCTGAAAACACTGAATGCATGTTATAGGTGATGTTTCAGTTAAGACATGTTATTTTGATTTTCAAATAATCATTGTTATAGCCTGGTGTTGCAGTCTGAGCTGCCCCATGTTGGGTGCCAAAGATGTTGAGAACTGCTCTGCCCCACGTTTGGGGGCTAAAATGTCTCAGACTGCTCTGCCAATGTTTGAACCCACACTGCCAAAAGCCTTGGGGGCTAAATTGTTAGAGTCAGCACTTCTCCAAGCAGCTCCAGTCCAGGGGTCAGGGCTCAGCAAGAGAGAGAGTGAGGATGGATGCGAAGAATGGAGACCAGAGTGTAATTCAATCCCGTTTATTCTTCAGTCTCTCTTCTCTCCAAGTCCCTAGTTCCAAGTCCCTAGTTCATAGTACCAAGTCTCAGGTTCTAATCCTAGTTCCAGTTGCTAGTCTCTTTCCCAGTTCTAAGTTCTCTTCCAAGTGCCTATCTCGAGTACTAGTGTCTAATCTCAATTGTCTAATAATTTCTTCTGTCTGCCTTTTATATGTCTCACTTCTAAGCCACACCTTTAAGTCACACCTTTAAAATCACACCCTGAGGTCTTATCTCTAAATCACATCTTCAAGTCCCACCTTATGTCTCAGCTCTAAATCACACCTTAAAGTCTCATACACCCAAGGGAAAATCTTGGGTATCTAAAACAAGATGTTATCAGAGTGTGCTCAGCTGTTGTAGGCTATTGTAAACAAGTCTCTTGTCAGGGTATATGGCTCAAGATGGCTGCAAGGATGCTAGTCACCTTCTGTCAGTTCCCCACAGCTGGGCATGCATATTTTGTTGTTTTATATAGAATGTAAAAGTACATATAGTAGAACTTAAAAGCTTCTGTAATGAAGAAACCTTCTGTATAGATATAAGAAAATAAAACCATTTACATGTACCAAAATAAAGACAAGAATTAGAAGGCTGAAAATACTGAATGCATATTATCTATGTGGTTTCTTTTAGACACGTGGTTTTGATTTTCGCATAAACATTGTACTACCTGGCCATGTATATTTCATTGTTTTGTATAGAATGTACAAGAAACTACCTATATTACAGCTGAAAAGCACTATATAATGTAATGAAGAAACCTTCTGCATACATACATGAAAAGAACACCATCCACAGTTTCTGAGTTACAGACAACTATTAGAAAGCTGTAATCCTGAATGCATGTTACAGGTGATGTTACTGTTAAGGCTTATTTGATTTTCATATAAATAATGTACCACCCAGTGATGCAGATTTCATTGTTTTGTTTAGAATGTACATGTAAGTAAATGTATTATACTCAAAAGCACTACACTATGTAATGAAGAAACTTTCTGCATAAATACACAAAAAGAAAACCATTTGTACTTCCATAATTAAAGAAGACTATTAGAAATCTGAAAACACTGAATGCATGTTACAAGTGATGTTTCTGTTAAGACATGTTGTTTGATTTTCACATAAACATGGTACTACACAGCCATGCATATTTCATTGTTTTGTTTAGAATGTACAAGTAAGTACCTATATTAGAGAAGAAAAGTACTATACAATGTAATGAAGAAACCTACTGTATAGATACACAAAAAGAAAACCATTTCCAGTTGTTGACTTAAAAACAAGTTTAGAATGATAAAAACACAGAATGTATGTTACAGGTGATATTTCTGTTAAGACATGTTGTTTTGATTTTCACAAAAACACTGTACTACACAGCAATGCATATTTCATTGTTTTGTATAGAATGTACATGTAAGTACCTATATTACTGCACAAAGTACAACACTATGATGAAACCTTCTATATAGATACAGGAAAATAAAACCATTCACAGTTCCTGAGTAAAAAACAAATATTAGAAAGCTAAAAACACTGAATGCTGGTTACATATGATGTTTCTGTTAAGACATGTTGTAATGATTTTCACATAAACACTGTACCACCCAGTCATGCATATTTCATTGTTTTGTATATAATTCACAAGGAAGAATGTAGTTTAGAACTGAAAAGCACTATACTATGTAATGAAGAATCCTACTGTATAGACACACAAATAGAAAACTATTTCCAATTACCAACTTAAAAACAACTATTAGATAAAAACACTTAATGCGTATTACAGGTGATATTTCTGTTAAGACATGTTGTTTTGAATTTTGCATAAATATTGTACCACCTGGCCATGCATATTTCATTGTTTTGTATATTATGTACAAATAAGTATCTATATTTAAGCTAAAAAGCACTTTACTATGTAATGAAGAAACCTACTGTATGGATACATGAAAAGAAAACCATTAACAGATCTTGAGTTAAAGACAACTATTAGGTTCCTTCCGGTCTGGGCTAGAGCACTGAGCAGATCTTGGGTGGCAGCTCTGCCCCCAATCTCTAAGAACCCAGAGGAAGCGGGGATCCCAGGTGCTCTAACTCGAGCAGTCTCTTAGGTAAGCAGACAGCAAGGCCCGCCCCAAAGAGGGAGTAACTGGGACCCACAAGGACTCCTGGCCCAGAGCACTGGTTCCCTTTGGTCTGGGCCAGAGCACTGAGCAGATCTTGGGTGGCAGGTCTGCCCCCAATCTCTAAGAACCCAGAGGAAATGGGGCTCCCAGAGCTCTAACCTGGGCAGTATCCTGTCTGTGCTTGAGCACTGAGCAGATTTTGGGCTCCAGCGCTTACCCCAGTAGTTATACCTACCCCACAAAGTTCTGATACAACCAAGATAATAGGAAAGACAGGCTCCAGTCAGGGACAGGGCAGGTAGCACTAAAGAGATACAGATGGCAAAAGGCAAGTGCAAGAACATAAGCATCAGTAACCCAGGGTACTTGGCATCATTAGAACCTAGTTCTCCCAAACTAGAAAGTCCTGAATTCCCCATATCACCAGGAAAGCAAGATTCAGATTTAAAATCACTTCTAATGATTATGTTAAAGGACTTTAAGAAGGACATAAATAACACCCTCAAAGAATTGGAGGAGAAAACAGGTAAACAGATAGAAGCCTTTAAAATGAAAACACAAAAATCCCTTAAAGAATTACAAGAGAACACAACCAAATAGGTGAAGGAATTGAACAAATCCATCCAGGACATAAAAATGGAAGTAGAAACAATCAAGAAATCACAAAGGGAGACTACCCTGGAGATAGAAAACCTAGGAAAGAAATCAGGAGTCATAGACATAAGCATCACCAACAGAATGCAAGGGATAGAAGAGAGAATCTCAGATTCAGAAGATACCATAGAAAATATTGACACAACTGTCAAAGAAAACACAAAATGCAAAAAGTTCTTAACACAAAATATCCAGGAAATCCAGGACACAATGAGGAGACTGAACTTAAGGATAATAGGTATAGATGAGAGTGAAGATTCCCAACTTAAAGGGCCAATAAATATCTTCAACAAAATTATAGAAGAAAACTTCCCTAATCTAAAGAATGAGATGCCCATAAACATACAAGAAGCCTATAGAATGCCAAATAGACTAGACCAGAAAAGAAATACCTCCTGTCACATAATAATCAAAACACCAAGTGCACAAAACAAAGAAAGAATATTAAATGCAGTAAGGGAGAAAGGCTAAGTAACATATAAAGGCAGACCTATCAGAATTACACCAGACTTCTCACCAGATACTATAAAAGCTAGAAGATGCTGGACAGATGTCATACATACCCTAAGAGAACACAAATGCCAGCCCAGGCTACTATACCCAGCAAAACTCTCAATTGCCATAGATGGAGAAATCAAGATATTCCACGACAAAACCAAATTTACACAATATCTTTCCACAAACCCAGCATTACAAAGAATAATAGCAGGAAAGCTCCAATACAAGGAGGGAAATTATATTCTAGAAAGAGCAAGAAAGTAACCCTCTTCCAAAAAATCCAAAAGAAGATAGCCACACAAAGATAACTTCACCTCTAATAACAAAAATAACAGGAGACAACAATCACTGTTCCTTAACATCTGTTAACATCATTGGACTCAGTCCCCCAATTAAAACACATAGGCTAATGGACTGGATACATAAACAGGGCCCAGCATTTTAATACATACAGAAAACACACCTCAGTGACAAAGACAGACTCTACCTTAGAGTAATAGGCTGGAAAACAATTTTTCAAGCAAATGGTCCTAAGAAACAAGCTGGAATAGCCATTCTAAAATCTCCAGCCCAAGAACACAAAGGGGGGGGGGACTCATGGCTCCACCTGTATAGGTAGTTGAGGGTGGCCTTGCCAGGCATCAGTGGAAGTGGACAGCCTAGGTACCTGAAAGTTTGGAATCCCTAGTGTTGGGGAATTGCAAGAGCAGGGAGGCGGGAATGAGAGAATGTTGGGAGCACACCCTCATAGTAATTAGAGGGGGGAATGGGGTAAGGGGTTAGGCATCAGTGGAAGTGGAGGACCTAGGTATCTGAAAGTTTGGATTCCATGATGTTGGGAAATTTGAGAGCAGGAAGGCGAAAATGGGAGGATGGTAGGAGCACACCCTCATAGAAACTCCCAGAATTATATGGATTAGACATGAGAGAGGCAGGCCACCAGAAGACTAGATTCCAGAATTCAAACAAACAATTATCTTGATACCAAAATTTGTTTTGAGAATTGTGTATTGCAGGATACATAGCCTTGGTGTATCTACTCATCAGGCAAGCTGAGCAGACTCTGATGTCCTGGAATTCCAGCTGGATACAGTGAAGACACAGTGTCAGAGGCATATCAATTTACTTTCCCCCCAACCCCTCTTCTAATATCTCAACACCTATAATCAGCTTGAAGAAGTTAATGAAGAGTCAGTGCCCCTATTCCCTGGGCTTGGGGACTGAGGTGGTTAATATTGGGCTGACTTTCTAGGGAAAAGTAGTGGTTTTGGTGGAACAGGGAGGATTAGCTAGGATTTATTGCATAGCCATAACCTACTGGTAGAAATATGTATAATTGTTATTAAGATGAAGTTATAATTTCTTAAATGGTACAAAATTTACTTTGATTTCAAATTTAAAGTTTTCATTTGTATGAGCATCTTATTAATATAAAAGTGAGATGAATATAGTTACTATCATAGGTATGCACCTGTATAACACATATAGGAATACAAGGCTTAGACTCAGTCCTTCTTTAACTTTTTAAAGTTATTTGAGATGATTAGACTGTGAGTTTAAGGGCCTATAGCAAATTCATGGCTTTGAGTTTATTGTTAGGTGTTTTCTATATTTTCTTTAGAAATAGCTGAGAGGAGTTAACAGACAACAGTCCAGATTGTCTTACATAAATAGTTGGTTTTCAAAAACAGAAGTCCACAGAATTGACATTTCATTTCTGTAGTAATGTTCATTTTGATTAGAGACCTGTCTGCTCCTGACAGCTTCCTGTCTTGGATTCTAAGAAGAAATTGAGCATCTTTGGAGTTATTCCAATTGTGGTGAGACAGTCACTAGGCAAGAATTGCCTCTTTCCATCTACAGACAAATTACTGTCCAGAAAAGGACACACTTGCAGAATAGTTGACTAATTATATCTGCCAGGACAGAGTAATCAGCCCTTAATAATTCTGCATCACTAGGTCTGTCAGATGATCCTGGGCCAGAAGGCTGAAGATCAGATGCTCTACCCTTCTGTAGTATAGGGACTGTCCAGGTATTCAGCGGTCTCTACAAATTGGCTATGTTTTAGAAGCTATGTTTTGTGCTTTCCATAATTTCAGTTAACTCAGTCATTCTGGATTTCTGATGGAGTTGAAAATTTATAGTCTCATAGCCAATCCTTACTATTTACTTTGAGCGAAAAGATTTGAGAGGATGGTTTTCAGCTGACATTCATTCTAAAGCCAAGAAAAAAAAGCCAGGTTTAGAACTAAGTCTTTTATTTAGGATAGATGACAGATGTTCTGGTTAGTCAACAAAATGATGGATTGGGTATAAGGTCTATATTGCAGCTTACTGACATAAATTGGTATAGTTATGCTCTAACTGTATTTTGAGAGAAAAGTTTTATTTTAACAGGAAGGGTGATATGTAGGAGGAGCTAAGGTGAGAGGAGTACAGAGAGGAGAAGTAAGGAGAAGAGGAGGAGAAGGAGAGGAGGAGCTAGGTGATGAGAGAGAAAGGAGAGGGGGGCCAGACATAGAGGCAGATGTTCACATGTCTCCACCAGTCAAAGATAGTTGATATATCTAGGTTGGGTATTAGGTTACACTTCTGATTGATATTGAGCATTACCAAATTTATAAAGCCATTGGTTAACATTAAAAAAAAAATTGTATAAAAGCAGAAAGGAGAAGGGGGTATGGGATAATTGTTTTCTAGGGAGGGTAAATGAGGAAAGGGGATGGCATCTGAAATGTAAATAAAATATCCAATAAAAGAAAAAAGAATAAAAAGAGCTATTAGAAGCTGAAAACAGTGAATGCATGTTACATGTAATGTTTCTGTTAAGAAATGTTGTTTTAATTTTTGCATAAACACTGTGCAACTCAGCCATGCATATTTCATTGTTTTGTATAATTTTTACTAGTAAGTACCTATATTACAGCTAGAAAGCATTATACTAGTATAATAAAGAAACATACTGTATAAATACATGAAAAGAAAACCATTCACAGTTCTCGAGTTAGAGACAACTATTACAAAGCTGAAAACACTGAATGCATGTTACCGGTGATGTTTCTTTTAAGACATCTTGATTTGAATTTTGCATAAACATTGTACTACCCGTCCATGCATTTTTCATTGTTTTGTATAGAATGTACAAGAAAGTACCTATATTACAGCTGAAAAGGACTATACTATGTAATGAAGAAACCTTCTGTATAAATACATGAAAAGAAACCATTTGTAGTTCCCGAGTAAAAGACAACGATTAGAAAAACTCAAAACACTCAATGCGTGTTAATGGTGATGTTTATGTTAAGACATGTTGTTTAGATTTACACATAAACAATTTATCACCCAGCCATGCATATTTCACTGTTTTGTATAGAATGTACAATAAGTACCTATATTACAGCTAAAAAGCACTATACCATGTAATGAAGAAACCTACTGTATAGAAAACCATTCACACTTCCCTGCTGGGTCCACCCAGCTCTGAGAGGGTAGTGGCAGGGGCACAGAGTAGGACTCTGTTGATGAGTTTAATGTCTGAAGGTCTCAGGGTTTTCGGGCTCTCTGACTTGTACTGGAATGCTGATGATAACTTCTAAAAAGTCCTAAAAACTTCTTCTGAGGGTAAAAGACTGCAGGCTAGGGTGATTAACACCTATAGCCTTACAGCAGAGGATTAGGCAATGTGGCCTCTGTTCTATCTCAGCAGGAACTGCTGGGCTCTAACTTACTTCTGCTGGTCTGAGGTCCCAGGAAAAAAGGACACTTAAAGAAGTTTCTATAGAGTTTACTATTAATTGTAAAAAGTATCCCATGAAAGCTATCTGAAGGGACAGGTGGAAAGGTCCTAAGTGGGGAAAAGGAAAAAATTCTAACAAAGAAAAAATTCTAAGGGAAAAAATTCTAGGCAAGGAGAAAGGAAAGGGAAGGACGAACAGCTCCTGATGAAGGTCTACATCTTCGACTACTCTACTGCTACTGCTAATGACTACTCACTTTTTGTCTTTGTCTTCAGTACTTATGCATATTTCAGAGTACATGGTCACGTGTTACAAAGTTCATCACAAGTTCACACCAAAATTCAAATCATAAATTGAAACAGAAGTTTACAACACAGAATGTTTACATGCATATCCATTAGGAGTAATTATCTAGCCAAACATCTATCACCTGTCTAGCTCCACAGGTTCACCAAAGGTTTAAAACTACAACTAAGAAATTAGTGAAGTTTTGTATAAATAAACCCAGGCAATATTTTCTCTTCTGTCCTGGTACCTATAATATATTGTGAGTTTCCTTTAGTGACCTTTGGTTAATTGTTTTATGACCTCTTGGAATGTGCTCTGAGCAGGAGAAAGTCTGGTTACTATCTAGGGACAATTAACTGATAACGCTTGGGAGACTGGCAGAGTTCTAATTGCAGTTTTGACTAATTAGAGAGAGACCTAATAGTAGTCCCATTATAAAAGAGCTTAATAATCATTGATATAATTTTAGGAATTCTTATAGAATCATCATTAAGACTTAAGAAGTCATCTATTTGTCTATATAGCATCACTACAAGACAGTACATCTTCGTGAATCTACAGAGATCTTCTCCAAAGGGGTGTGCTATTGCTTAGTGATTGTTGCAAATGTTTAATAATAATAATAATAATAATAATAATAGGAAAAGCATATTAATAGCCAGACCAAAGGGGTGTGCTATTGCTTAGTGATTGTTGCAAATGTTTAATAATAATAATAATAATAATAATAATAATAATAATAATAATAGGAAAAGCATATTAATAGCCAGACCAAAGGGGTGTGCTCTTGCTTAGTGATTGTTGCAAATGTTTAATAATAATAATAATAATAATAATAATAATAATAATAATAATAATAGGAAAAGCATATTAATAGCCAGAAGTTTTTCTAAAATATGTCCCCCACAGCCTTGCTGACGAGGCACACTTGTCACAGATTATATAATAATCCATGGTAAGCATTTCAGGATGATCATCTGCTAATTATTAGCTTGTCTCATTATGGCTCCTGGCAATTCTTCCCTTCAAATAATATAAATGAAGCATATATATCTCCCTTTGAGAAGTCTTGATAGCAGTCCCTAAGCATTTAAAGTTGACTGGAAGAAGGATCAGAAGTAGAATAACTAATCCTATAATAATTCCCAAATTTATAAGAAAATTCCATAAAGAATTATCTTTAACAAAATTTATGATTAAATTTGAAAAATAATCAGCCAATTCTACTGCTGAAGAACTCTTCAGTCTTGAGTGACTGATGACACTGATCTGGGAATGTAAAGTATCCATATCAATAGCGAGTTGTGAATTGTTCCACACACCACGTAGATGTTCCTGTATCTGTTCCCAGGACATTTCTGACCCATTGTAGGGCAAAGGAGTGACACAAATCCACTTAAAATTGGCATGACATGAGGTAGTTAAACGTGTTTTAATATTTGGAACCTGAGTTCCTATGAAAAGGATGGCTTCGTCTAAAGCATTGACTCTATCTGTTAAACCTCTATCAATCCTATTCTGGGTAATCAGTGCTAAAGGAATATTTTTTGTCAAGGAGTTAACACAATTAGCAGTGTGTACCTGTTGGGATAGGGAGGCAGCAGAAGCTGCAACTGACCCCAAATTGCAATCAAGGCAGTAATGCCTAAGATAAGTCCGGGTATAAATTTCTTAGGTCATGAAGGAGAATTAACAGTCTGTACCACAGCAAACAAGGCAAATGAAGCATTACATCAAGGCTGTGAGAAAATAATAGTTG
This sequence comes from Arvicanthis niloticus, assembly GCF_011762505.2. Classification (NCBI taxonomy): domain Eukaryota; kingdom Metazoa; phylum Chordata; class Mammalia; order Rodentia; family Muridae; genus Arvicanthis; species Arvicanthis niloticus. Next base: position 15,194 of record NW_023046101.1, read on the forward strand.
ACAAAACATAAAGTAGTTAGTATACAATGAGAAAAGGCATTATGACACATGGTGAAGTTATACAATTGGTCAAATAGCATTCTGGTAGGAAATGATACATATAGATTTATATTTAACAATTTTATATCCCTTATATCTTTGGGGTATAGAATTAAATGTCCAATCAGATGCAATCAGGAACCATGTCTTCAGTATCTTCTTTTGCTAAGTTCACTGGAGTGGGTGAAGAGTCTGCAGATGATGATGGCTGAATTGGGCTTGAAGGAAGTGGCAGGTGTGGAAGTCTCTATCCATGGAGAAGACTTGGCACAATCAGCTGGTCTGGCATCTATAGGGTCCTGTAAATATATAAACAGAGCTTCTCCCAGAAAAACATCCAGTCTTTTTTTATTATCCAGTTAGTAGTTCTTTATTTTAGTGGTGGCTTGGAATGTTTTGAAATGGACTTTTAAAATAAAACATAAGGAGATGAATAATTATGATTTCATTTCATAATTTAGATGTCTATATTTTTTAAGGTCTGATGAGCTTATTCCACAATAGCATGTCCCTGTGAACTATAGGGAATATCAGTGGAATATGAGAAACTAAGAGTTAAAACCCAATTTTTAAATGCTTCTTAAGTTTAAGCAAGGACATAGTCTGATTTTAAGCCCTTGGAATTATAAACCAAAGAAACAAATACTGTATCAATCTTTGAAAGTTTTCCCAAGTTAGGAAAATACATAAATAGCGATGAGAACTAAGAGTATAGAAATAAAGGCTAATTTTCCAAAGACAGTACATGTGTAACATTTCTCTGTTTTAAGTCACAAAGGACCCAGGGTCATCAGGGGTTAATTCCCAAGCTGAGCTAACAGCTCTGCAGGAATGCAGGGGCATTTTCACTGAGAGCAATGATTTGTGATGTAAGATTTTGCTAAGTTACCTTTGTAGGAGAAACAACAGGCTTTTGTTAAGAAATTAAATTAATCCTTACCTTCATGCATAGGACCAAAAAGCATAGAATGAACTTGAGCCTGTCCAATAGAGAAAAGGCAATGTCTAAATTGAAGCAAGACTTGTAATTCTGAAAGTTGGGGCTAAAATTGTAAAAACAGCTGTAAAACAGTTGCAAGTTTTAGAAAGGGGCTTGTCCTTAGTGGCTATCTTTACCAGCTCTGTTTGTATGTAAACATTTCTTGTGTGAGGAAAAAAATTTTTAAGATCTTAATAATTAAGGTATCCTATTTGAGGAGAAGTCATAAGTAAATATTTTTTGTGGAGGCTCAGTCCTGTGCTGCGTGGGGTTGCCTGCTGCAGCTATTAGATGGCTCTTTTTTGACAAATGCATTGGTCACCTGAGGCTGTTGAATTACCTCTATTGATTGAGGAGCCTGAGGTAGGTCCCTCACACAGTTTTCCTGACTTGATAAAACTTTTGTATATTTAGGGATTGTAGTAGTACCGGATAAGGCAGTACCATATTTATAAAAGTTAGTTTGGCACTCTTTACACCAGTGGTACCCTTTCAGATAAGGATGATGCCCTGTTGGATTTCTGTTTTGAATGTGGCCAGGAGCATTAAAATTTATGGCATCTCTTGCCTTACTAGGACATTGTTTGCTGATAGGTCCAGGCTTCTTACTTGAATAACTTTTGCAAGCCAAGCCTGATTTATTAATTTTTTTCTGTCCTTTATTAGTAAGATTTTGGATAGTGTTCTGGCCTTGTGAGGTTGTTGTAATGGGTACACCTTGAAAATATGAAGTAGCAACCTCAATACATGCTTTAAATAAATTTCCAGATTTTTAAATTGTCTTTAGAAGAGACTGGCAAGCAAGTGCAGTATTCTCAAAGTCCAGTTGTTTTAAAACCATATCTTTTGGTTCATAGCTAAGAACTATTTTTTTCTATAGCATCTGTTAGCTGAGCAACAGATTCTTCAGAAAGATTTTCTGGTTTTTGTTTTATATTAGCAAGCCTTTTAGTATTTGAATCTCTATTAAGCTTCTAGGGCTGCAGCTGATTTATTTACTAGAGATTCCTTTGCCATTTTTGTTAATTTGTTTCTTCAAACCACTCTTCTGTACCCATAAACATTTCATATTTTAACTCTTTTACTCCCCTCTTTTTTTCAGACATCTTAGATAACTCTTTTTGAGCCAAGTTCTTAAATATATTCATCCACTGTAAAAATTCATCTTTAGTTAGATAGGCTCTGGCAATTTTAAACCAATCATGAGGAGTCATAAACATTTAAATGCCAAAGGTTCCCACAAAAGATCCTTATCCTCTTTGTTATTCTGCATACTCACTGGAAAGCAGCCTAACAATTTGCCCTGTTGCTGAGCTTGAAGTACACCAGCAGCAGAACCAATAAGCCCCTTGGTTTTTTTCTTTTTTAATGTTTTTCAGGGGGTTCTGTTGAATGACTAATGTTTAAATGCTGCAAGGTAGGCCACTTATGTTTATGATATTTTGTTACTTTCTTTTCAGAGTCAGATTCCTCATTTGAGGTTGATCATTCCTCTTCTGATTCACCACTACTCTCTTCTGAGCTACTTTTCTCAGACTTTTTTGTCGAGAAATAAACACTTTTCTTAGATCCTGAGTCAGACTGTAGTAACGGAGTCCCCTCACAAGGTGAATCTACTGTCTCCTGAGCACATATGATTTTTTGTCATCCCCAATGCCTTCCTAAGCACATTCCAAATAGCAAATGCTGTAAGGGGTATGCCCAATCCTCCAGTCTCTGTAAACCAGTTTTTAATATCTAACCCTACTTTCCCCCATGTATCCACATCTAAACTTCCCCTTTCTGAGAACCAGGGACTGACTGTAAAAACTGAAGAAAGTCAGTCAGCTGGCTAGTGCTAACCTCAATGACTTTTTTTCTTAAGAGTATACATGATAACATCTGTGAAAAACTCTCTGTCTCTAGATTCACTTTGTCCCATCCTGATTCACGTTGGTGCTAGCAGTATTTGTTGGAATATCCACTAGTAGCTACAAACTATTTACATTTAACAGGGTCAGTACCAACTAGCAGGCCAGTTCCTAATACTAGTCAATAAAACTCCTACTAAAAGCTACAGACAACTATGTAATTATCAATAATACACTGGATACCTTTTTTCAGGCTGAACACACAGATTTAATTCTTAGAGCTAAATATTTAACAGCAACCCATAGGAGTGCCTTCTTTCAGGCTGGGGTAGGGTGGGTGGGGTACCTTTGCCTTCTTTCAGGCTTGGGATAGCTTTCTTTCAACCTGGAGGGGGGTTGCTTTCTTTCAAGCAAACTTGCCTTCCTTCAGGCTGGGGTAGGATAGGGGTGCCTTCTTTCAGGCTGGAGGAGGGAGTTTGTTTTCCTGGCACTCTCTTTCAAGTGCATGGGCACTTTTAAGTGCATTGGTACTCTCTTTCAAGTGTGTTTTGCCCTCTCTCAGGCCACTCAGATTACTGTCCTGAACTAACTTTCACAAATCAGAGGGCTAGCTAGGCCCTAGGCAAGACTCCTAGCTTTTCTGATATACACACAGAAATTTGGGGAAGGGGTTTACCTAAAGAAGTCCCTGTTCAAGGTGCCATTTTAAATGCCTGGGGCCAGCCCCAGTGTGGGTGAGAGGAGAAGTCTTCTTTCTTCTCCTAGTCCTGCTCTTCCTGAGGGGGGCAGGGGGAGGGGGTGAATGGAAGTGCATTGATGGGGGGTGGGGGTGGGGGGGTGGGGTGGGGGGTGGGTGGGGGGGGTGGGGGGTTGGGGGGGTGGGTGGGGGGGTGGGTGGGTGGGGGGTGGGTGGGTGGGGTGGGTGGTGGTGGTGGTGGTGGTGGTGGTTAAGACTTGGTCTTATGAGATTCAGGATAAGGCCTTGGGCCTTATAAGATTTTTAGGATTACTGTAATAAAAGTTAACTTACCTGTGCTAGAAAAGTTCACTTACTATGCTACTGTAGCTGACATGTTATCCTAGATCCTGTGCCCAGAAACTGCCATTTCTGGCACTTGCATCCCAGTCCTAAAACCAGCAAAAAGTTAAGCAAATGGCCTTGTACTATGCTAAAAACTTCTGAGGGTTAAAGACTGCAGGCTTAGGTGATTAATACCTGTACCCTAACAGCAGAGAATTAGGCAAACAGCCTTTGCACTCTCAGCAGGAACTACTGGGCTCTAAGTTACCTCTGCTAGTCTGAGGTCTCAGGAAGAAAAGACACTCAGAGAAGTTGCTATATAGTTTATTAAATGTAAAAAGTATCCTATGAAAGCTATTTGAGGGGAAAAGTAGAAAGGTCCTAAGTGGGGAAAAGAAAAAAAAATCTAATAAAGTAAAAGTTCTAAGGGAAAAAAATTCTAGGCAGAGGAACAGGAAAGGAGAGGATGAACGGCTCCTAATGAATCACTACATACGTGACTACTACTACTGTTAATGACTACTGCTACTGCTAACGACTACTCTACTGCTAATGACTACTACTTTCTTTGTCTTCAGTACTTATGCATCTTTCAGAGTACATGGTCACATTGTCAGGAGGCATAATGGGACAAGCTAATAATTAGCAGATGATCATCCTAAAATGCTTGCCTCAGATTATTATATATAATCTACAATGAGTGTGCCCCATTAGCAAGGCTGTGGTGGACGTAACTTTAGGAAAACTTCCTGCTATTAATATGTGTTTTCCATTATTATTATTATTAGACATATGCAACTATCACTAAGCAATAGCACACCCTTTTGTAACAAATCTCTGCAGATCCACGAAGATGTACTGTCTTGTAGTGATACTATATAGGCAAATATATAACTTCTTAAGTCTTAATGATGATCCTATAAGAATTTCTAAAATTGCTCTGCCTGGTCTGCTGTTGTGTGGACTCCGGATTCTGCCCAAGACATCCTGGAGGCTCCACCGATCCCACAGCCAGCCTAGGTAGGAAGACCCACACACTGCCCTGAGCCCATAGCTGGGTGCTGTGAGTGCTCAGATTCCAGCAGATACCCCCCTCCTGGAGCCTTCCGGCTAGCACTCACCTTCCGCCCCTCACCCCTCTTCCTGATCTGAGGCCTGGACCAGACCTCTCCCCGGCTGGCCTGCTGGTGTGTGCACCCTGGATCCCGCTGGAGACATTCTGGAGGCTCCACGGATCCCACAGCCAGCGTTAGCTAGCACCCCCCTTCTGCCCATCTCCCGGATCTGAGGCCTAGACTGGACCTCTGCCAAGTCTGCTGTTGTGTGGACCCCGGATTCCGCCTGAGACATACTGGAAGGTCCACTCAACCCAGAACCACAGAGGAACAACTGAACTCAGATCGTCAGACAACATATCCTGAGATATCCTAGAGGAGACACTGCACCCAGAACAGCAGACACCTAGCTGGACTGCTACCTTGGAGGCACCATATGCTGAGGCATCCTAGAGATACCACTGTACTCAGTGCAGCTGGAAAAGATCACAGAGACATCTGGACCCCTAGAAGACCAGACATAAGTGAGATAACTGGAAAGGCAGGCTTCAATCAGAGACAGAAGTACAGGTAGCACTAGATATAACCAGATGGCAAAAGGCAGGCGTAAGATTGTAAGCAACAGAAACCAAAGTTACATGGCATCATCAGAACCCAGTTCCCCCATCAGAGCAAGCCCTGAACACCCCATCACACCAGACAAGCAGGATTCAGAATTAAAATCACTTCTCATGATGATAATAGAGGACTTTAAGAAAGACATAAATAACGATCTCAAAGAACTTAAGGAGAACACTGGTAGACAGATAGAAACCCTTAAAGAAGAAACACAAAAATCCCTTAAGGAATTGCAAGAAAACACAACCAAACGGGAGAAGGAATTAAACAAAACCATCCAGGATCTAAAAATGGAAGTAGAAACAATAAAGAAATCACAAAGGGAGACTACCCTGAAGATAGAACACCTAAAAAAAAGATCAGGAGTCATAGACACAAGTATCACCAACAGAATACAAGAGATGGAAGAGAGAATCTCATGTGCAGAAGATACCATGGAAAACATTGACACAATTGTCAAAGAAAATGCAAAATACAAAAAGCTACTAACCCAAAATATACAAGAAATCCAAGACACAATGAGAAGGCCAAACTGAAGGATAATAGGTATAGATGAGGGGGAAGACTCCCAACTTAAAGGATCAGTAAATATCCTCAAGAAAATTATAGAGGAGAACTTTCCTAACCTAAAGAAAGAGATGTCCATAAATATACAAGAAGCCTACAGAACTCCAAATAGTTTAGACCAGAAAAGAAATACTTCCTGCCACATAATAGTCAAAACATCAAATGTACAAAACAAAGAAAAAATACTAAAAGCAGTAAGGGAAAAAGGTAAAGTAACATATAAAGGCAGTCCTATAAGAATTACACCAGACTTCTCACCAGAGACCATAAAAGCCAGAAGATCCTGGACCGATATTATACAGACCCTAAAAGAACACAAATGCCAGCCCAGACTACTATACCCAGCAAAACTGTCAATCATTATTGATGGAGAAACCAAAATATTCCATGACAAATCCAAATTTACACAGTATCTCAGCACAAATCCAGCCCTTCAAAGGATAATTGGTGGAAAACTCCATCACAAGGAGGAAAACTACAACCTAGAAAAAGCAGGAAAGTAATCTTCCAAAAACCGTAAAAGAAGGTAGCTACACAAACATATCTCCACTGCCAATAACAAAAATAACAGGAAACAACATTCATTTTTCCTTAATATCTCTTAATATCAATGGACTCAATTCTCCAGTAAAAAGACATAGACTATCAGACTGAATACGTAATCAGGACCCAACATTTTGCTGCATTCAGGAAATGCACCTCTGTGGAAAAGACAGACACTACCTCAGAGTAAAAGGTTGGAAAACAATCTTCCAAACAAATGGTCCCAAGAAACAAGCTGGAGTAGTGATTCTAATATCAAATAAAATCAGTTTTCAACCAGAAGTAATCAAAAAAGATAAAGAAGGACACTTCATATTCATTAACAAAAAAATGTACCAAGAGGAACTCGCAGTTCTCAACATCTATGCCCCAAATGCAAGGGCACCCACATACATAAAATAAGCTTTACTAAAGCTTAAAGCATACATTGCACACTACACAATAATAGTGGGAGATTTCAATACCCCACTCTCAGCTATGGACAGATCATGGAAAAAGAAACTAAACTGAGACACAATGAAACTAACAGAAGTTATGAACCAATTGGACTTAACTGACATCTATAGAACATTTCATCCTAAAACAAAAGAATATACCTTCTTCTCAGCACCTCATGGTACCTTCTCCAAAAGAGACCATATAATTGGTCACAAAACAGGCCTCAACAGATAAAAAAGATTGAAATAATCCCTAGGACCTTATCAAACCACCATGGACTAAGATTTGTCTTTGACATGGACAAAAACAATGGAAAGCCCACATACACTTGGAAACTGAACAATGCTCTACTCAATGATAACTTGGTCAAGGAAGAAATAAAGAAAGAAATTAAAGACTTTTTAGAATTAAATGAAAATGAGGACACATCATATCAAAACTTGTGGGACTCCATGAAAGCGGTATTAAGAGGAAAAATCATAGCTCTAAGTGCTCACAAAAAGAAAATGGAAAAAGCATACATTAACAACTTGACAGCAAACCTGAAAGCTTTAGAACAAAAATAAGCTAATATACCCAAGAGGAGTCGATGGCAAAAAATAATCAAACTCAGGGCTGAAATCAACCAAGTCGAAACAAAAAGAACTATACAAAATATCAACAAAACCAGGAGCTGGTTCTTTGAGAAAATCAACAAGATAGACAAGCTGTTAGCCAGACTAACCAAAGAGCACAGAGACAGTATTCAAATTAATAAAATCAGAACTGAAAAGGGAGACATAACAACAGAAACAGAGGAAATTAAAAAAATCATCAGATCCTACTACAAAGGCCTATACTCAACAAAATTGGAAAACCTGGATGAAATGGACAATTTTCTAGATAGATACCAGGTACCAAAGCTAAACGAGGAGCAGATAAACCATCTAAACAGTCGCATAATCCCTAAAGAAATAGACACACTCATTAAAAATCTTCCCACCAAAAAATGTCTGGGGCCAGATGGTTTCAGTGCAGAATTCTTTCAGACCTTCAAGGAAGACCTAATACCAATCCTCTTCAAGCTATTCCATCAAATAGAAACAGAAAGAACACTACCCAATTCGTTCTATGAAGCTACCATTACGCTCATACCTAAACCACAGAAAGACCCAACAAAGAAAAAGAACTACAGACCAATCTCTCTTATGAATATTGATGCAAAAATACTCAATAAAATTCTCACAAACTGAATCCAACAACACATCAAAACAATTATCCATCAAGATCAAGTAGGCTTTATCCCAGAATGCAGGGATGGTTCAATGTTCGGAAATCCATCAATGTAATCCACTACATAAATAAACTCCAAGAAAAAAACCACATGGTCATCTCACTAGACACTAAGAAAGCCTTTGACAAAATTCAACATCCCTTCATGTTAAAAGTCTTGGAAAGATCAGAGATTCAAGGCCCATACCTAAACATAGTAAAAGCAATATACAGCAAGCCAGTAGCCAACATCAAACTAAATGGAGAGAAACTTGAAACAATCCCACTAAGATCAGGGACTAGGCAAGGCTGCCCACTCTCACCTTACCTAGTAAATATAGTACTGGAAGTCCTAGCTAGAGCAATTAGACAACAAAAGGAAGTCAAAGTGATACAGAGAGGAAAGGAAGAAGTCAAAATTTCACTATTTGCAGATGATATGATAGTATACTTAAGTGATCCTAAAACTTCCACCAGAGAACTCCTAAACTTGACAAACAACTTTAGCAATGTGGCTGGATATAAAATCAACTCAAACAAATCAGCAAGAACTATTTTCAACAACAAAAGAACTTCTGGGGGAATCACCATCCCTGACCTCAAACTGTACTACAGAGCAGTAGTGATAAAAACTGCATGGTATTGGTACAGAGACAGGCATGAAGATCAATGGAACAGAACTGAAGATCCAGAAATGAGCCCACATACCTATGGTCACTTGATCTTTGACAAAGGAGCTAACACCATCCAGTGGAAAATGGACAGCATTTTCAGCAAATAGTGTTGTTTCAACTGGAGGTCAACATGTAGAAGGATGCAAATCAATCCATTCATATCTCCTTGTACAAAGCTCAAATCCAAGTGGATAAAAGACCTTCACTTAAAACCAGATACACTGAAACTAATAGAAGAGAATGTGCGAAAGACCCTTGAATACCTAGGCACAGGGGAAAAGTTCCTGAACAGAACACCAATGGCTTATGCTCTAAGATCAAGAATTGACAAATGGGACCTCATCAAATTGCAAAGCTTCTGTAAGGCAAAGGACACTGTCAACAAGACAAAACGGCACCCAACAGATTGGGAAAAGATCATTACCAATCCTATATCCGATAGAGGGCTAATATCGAATATGTACAAAGAACTCAAGAAATTAGACACCAAACAACAAAATAACCCCATTAAAAATGGGGTACAGAGCCAAACAAAGAATTCTCAACTGAGGAAACACGAATGGAGGAGAAGCACCTTAAGAAATGCTCCACATCCTTAGTTATCAGGAAATGCAAGCCAAAACAACACTGAGATACCACCTGACACCAGTCAGAATGGCTAAGATCAAAAACTCAGGTGATAGTAGATGCTGGTGAGGATGTGAAGGAAGAGGAACACTCCTATATTGTTGGTGGGATTGCAAGCTGGTACAACCACTCTTGGAAGTCAGTCTGGTTGTTCCTCAGAAAATTGGACATAGCATTACCTGAAGACCCAGCTATACCATTCCTGGGCATATACCCAGAAAATGCCCCAACATATAACAAAGACATATGCTCCACTATGTTCATAGCAGCCTTATTTATAATAGCCAGAAGCTGGAAAGAACCCAGATGCCCTTCAACAGAGGAATGGATACAAAAAATGTGGTACATTTACACAATGGAATATTACTCAGCTATAAAAAAGAAAGAATTCGAGAAATTCTTAGGTAAATGGATGGAACTAGAAAATATCATCCTGAGTGAGGTAACCCAATCACAAAAGAACACACATGGTATTTACTCACTGATAAGCGGAGATTAGCCCAAAAGTTTGAAACAACAAAGATTCAACTACCAGATGACATGAAGCTCATGAAGAAGAAAGAACAAGTGAGGATGCCTAGGTCTTTCTTAGAAGGAGTAACTAAATACCCAAGGGAGCAAATATGGAGACAAAGTGTGGGACAGAATCTGAAGGGGGGAGGTTGTATGGAGATCATTCCACGTGGGTATTCATTCCATAGGTAGTCATCAAAAATAGACGCTGATATGGATGTCAGGATGGGAAAGCTGACAGCAGCCTGATAAGGCTGTCTCCTTAGAGGTCCCACAGAGTCTGACATACCCAGAGGCAGATACTCGCAGCTATCCATTAATCTGATCAAAGGTTCCCAATGGAGGAGTTAGAGAGTAAACTGAAGGAGCCTTAAGGGCTGGTGGCCCCATGAGGAGTCCAACAATACCAACAGCCAGAGCTCCCCAGGTTCTAAACCACCAGCCTAGGAGCACATATGGAGAGACACATGACTCCAGCTGCATATGTAGGGGAGGATGGCCTTGTTGGGCATAGGTGGGAGACAAGGTCATTGATACCTTGAAGGCTGAGCACTGAGGGGGGGGATCTGAGGCTGGGGACGGGGCCTGGGGGTAGGTGGGTAAACACCCTCATAGAAGCAGAAGGAGGGGGGATGGGATAAGGGGTTCCTGGGTGGTGGGGGAAATGCAGTAAGGGGATAAAATTTGAAATGTAAATATTATATCCAATAAAAGAGGGGAAAAAAGAAAAGTGGTGAGAACCATCATTCCTAATAAAATGTCAGCCCCCTTTAAAAAAACTATCTTGATACTAAAATTTGTTTTGAGAATTGTATATTGCAGAATGATCAGCCTTGGTGTATCTACTCAACAAGCAAGCTGGGCAGACCTTCTCAAACCTCTGAGGTCCGGGAATTCCATCTCGATGCAGTGAAGACACAGCATCAGAGGATTGTCAATTTGCTCTTCCTCCCACTCCTCTTCTAATATCTCAACGCCCATAATCAGCTTGAAGAAACTAATGAAGAGTCAGCGCCCCTATTCCCTGGGCTTGGGGACTAAGGTGGTAAATATTGGGCTGTCTTTCTAGGGAAAAGTAGTGGGTTTGTGGGAATAGAGAGGATTAGCTAGGGGTTAATTGCATAGCCATACCTATTAGTAGAAATCTGTATAATTAGTATCAAGATGAAGATATAAATTCTTAAATGGCACCAATTTACTTTGATTACAAATTTTAAGGTTTTCATTGGCCTGAGCTTCTTAGTGATATAAGAGTGAGATGAATATTGTTACTCTCATAGGCATTGTACCAGTATAACACATTTAGGAATACAAGGCTTAGACCCAGTCCTTCTTTAACTTTTGTAACTGATTTGAGATGGTCAGCCTGTGAGTTAAGGGACTATAGCAAATTCATGGCTTGGAGTTTATTATAAGGGTGTTCTGTATGTTTTGTTTAGAAATAGCTGAGTGCAGTTAACAGGCAACAGTCCAGATTACCTTACATGGATAGTTGGTTTTCAAAACATCAGAAATCCTTAGAATTGACATCACAAACATTTCTGTATTAATGTTCATTTTCATTAGAGACATGTCTGCTCTGGACAGCTTCCTATATTGAATTCTAAGAAGAAATTGAGCATCCTTGGAGTTACTCCAGTTGTGGTGAGACAGCCACTAGACAAGAATTGCCTCTTTCCTTCTACAGACAAATTACTGTCCAGAAAAGGACACACTTGCAGAATAGTCGACTGATTATATCTGCCTAGACAGAGTAATCAGCCCTTAATAATTCTGCAGCACTAAGGTCTGTCAGATGATCCTGGGCCAGAAGGCAGAAGAACAGATGCTCCCATGTTTTGAAGTAGAGTGAGTGTCCAGGTGTTCACAGGTCTCTATAAATTGGCTAAGTTTTAGAAGCTATGCTTTGTAGTTCCTACAATTATAGTTAACTTGGTCATTCTGGATTTCTGACGGGGTTGAAAACTTATAGCTATTTACCTTGAGAGAAAAGATTTGAGTGGATGGTCTTTAGCTGACATTCATCCTAAAGCCAGGTTCAGAACTAAATGTTTTAGTTAGGGTAGATGACAGAGGTTCTGGTTAGTCAACAAAATGATGGACTGGGTATTAGGACTATCTTGTACCTCACTGGTACAAATTGGCATAATTATACTCTAATTGTATTTTGAGAGAAAAGTTTGATTTTAACAGGAAGGGTGCTGTGTAGGAGGAGCTAAGGTGGGAGGAGTACTGAGAGGAAGAAAAGGAGTAAGAAGAGGAGAAGAATAAGGAGAGGAGAAGCTAGGTGATGAAAGAGAGAAAGAGGGGGGAGACAGGGAGGCAAATGTTCATGTATCTCCATCAGTCAAAGATAGTTGTTATATCTAGGTTGGGAAGTGGGTTACACCTCTGATTGAACAATACCAAACTTATAAAGCCTATGAGCATCATTTTTTTAAAAAAATGTATAAATGCAAAAAGCAAAAGGGGGCATAGAATAGGGGTTTTCTAAGGAGGGGAGAATGGGGAAAGGGGATGGCATCTGAAGTGCAAATGAAGGATCTAATAAATAAATTAATAATTAAATAAATAAATAAAACTATCTTGACACTAAAATTTGTTTTGAGAATTGTATATTGCAGAATGATCAGCCTTGGTGTATCTACTCAACAAGCAAGCTGGGCAGACCTTCTCAAACCTCTGAGGTCTGGGAATTCCATCTCGATGCAGTGAAGACACAGCATCAGAGGCTTATCAATTTGCTCTTTCCCCCACTCCTCTTCTAATATCTCAATGCTCATAATCAGCTTAAAGAAACTAATGAAGAGTCAGTGCCCCTATTCCCTGGGCTTGGGGACTAAGGTGGTAAATCTTGGGCTGTCTGTCTAGGGAAAAGTAGTGGTTTTGTGGAAATAGAGAGGATTAGCTAGGGATTACTGCATAGCCATAACCTATTAGTAGAAATCTGTATAATTATTGTCAAGATGAAGATATAAATTCTTAAATGGCACCAATTTACTTTGATTACAAATTTTAAGGTTTTCATTGGCCTGAGCTTCTTAGTGATATAAGAGTGAGATGAATATTGTTACTCTCATAGGCATTGTACCAGTATAACACATTTAGGAATACAAGGCTTAGACCCAGTCCTTCTTTAACTTTTGTAACTGATTTGAGATGGTCAGCCTGTGAGTTAAGGGACTATAGCAAATTCGTGACTTGGAATTTATTGTTAGGGTGTTTTCTATGTTTTATTTAGAAATAGCTGAGTGGAGTTAACAGGCAACAGTCCAGATTACCTTACATGGATAGTTGGTTTTCAAAACATCAAAAATCCACAGAATTGACATGACAAACATTTCTGTATTAATGTTCATTTTCATTAGAGACCTGTCTGCTCTGGACAGCTTCCTATATTGAATTTTAAGAAGAAATTGAGCATCTTTGGAGTTACTCCAGTTGTGGTGAGACAGCCACTAGACAAGAATTGCCTGTTTCCTTCTACAGACTAATTACTGTCCAGAAAAGGACACACTTGCAGAATAGTCGACTGATTATATCTGCCTAGACAGAGTAATCAGCCCTTAATAATTCTGCAGCACTAAGGTCTGTCAGATGATCCTGGGCCTGAAGGCAGAAGAACAGATGCTCCAACGTTTTGTAGTAGAGGGAATGTCCAGGTGTTTAGAGGTCTCTATAAATTGGGTAAGTTTTAGAAGCTATGCTTTGTAGTTCCCACAATTATAGTTAACTCAGTTATTCTGGATTTCTAATGGGGTTGAAAACTTATAGCCTCATAGCCAATCCTGGCTATTTACATTGAGAGAAAACATTTGAGTGAATGGTCTTTAGCTGACATTCATCCTAAAGCCAGGTTCAGAACTAAATGTTTTAGTTAGGATAGATGTCAGAGGTTCTGGTTAGTCAACAAAATGATGGACTGAGTATTAGGACTATCTTGTACCTCACTGGTACAAATTGGCATAATTATGCTCTAATTGTATTTTGAGAGAAAAGTTTGATTTTAACAGGAAGGGTGATATGTAGGAGGAGCTAAGGTGGGAGGAGTACTGAGAGGAAGAGAAAGAGTAAGAAGAGGAGGAAAAGAAGGAGAGGAGAAGCTAGGTGATGAAAGACAGAAAGGGGGGGAGACAGGGAGGCAGATGTTCATGTATCTCCATCAGTCAAAGATAGTTGTTATATCTAGGTTGGGTTGTCTGTTTCACCTCTGATTGAACAATACCAAACTTATAAAGCCTATGAGCATCATTTTTTTAAAAAAATGTATAAATGCAAAAAGCAAAAGGGGGCATAGAATAGGGGTTTTCTAAGGAGGGGAGAATGGGGAAAGGGGATGGCATCTGAAGTGTAAATGAAGGATCTAATAAATAAATTAATAATTAAATAAATAAATAAAACTATCTTGACACTAAAATTTGTTTTGAGAATTGTATATTGCAGAATGATCAGCCTTGGTGTATCTACTCAACAAGCAAGCTGGGCAGACCTTCTCAAACCTCTGAGGTCTGGGAATTCCATCTCGATGCAGTGAAGACACAGCATCAGAGGCTTATCAATTTGCTCTTTCCCCCACTCCTCTTCTAATATCTCAATGCTCATAATCAGCTTAAAGAAACTAATGAAGAGTCAGTGCCCCTATTCCCTGGGCTTGGGGACTAAGGTGGTAAATCTTGGGCTGTCTGTCTAGGAAAAAGTAGTGGTTTTGTGGAAATAGAGAGGATTAGCTAGGGATTACTGCATAGCCATAACCTATTAGTAGAAATCTGTATAATTATTGTCAAGATGAAGATATAAATTCTTAAATGGCACCAATTTACTTTGATTACAAATTTTAAGGTTTTCATTGGCCTGAGCTTCTTAGTGATATAAGAGTGAGATGAATATTGTTACTCTCATAGGCATTGTACCAGTATAACACATTTAGGAATACAAGGCTTAGACCCAGTCCTTCTTTAACTTTTGTAACTGATTTGAGATGGTCAGCCTGTGAGTTAAGGGACTATAGCAAATTCGTGACTTGGAATTTATTGTTAGGGTGTTTTCTATGTTTTATTTAGAAATAGCTGAGTGGAGTTAACAGGCAACAGTCCAGATTACCTTACATGGATAGTTGGTTTTCAAAACATCAAAAATCCACAGAATTGACATGACAAACATTTCTGTATTAATGTTCATTTTCATTAGAGACCTGTCTGCTCTGGACAGCTTCCTATATTGAATTTTAAGAAGAAATTGAGCATCTTTGGAGTTACTCCAGTTGTGGTGAGACAGCCACTAGACAAGAATTGCCTGTTTCCTTCTACAGACTAATTACTGTCCAGAAAAGGACACACTTGCAGAATAGTCGACTGATTATATCTGCCTAGACAGAGTAATCAGCCCTTAATAATTCTGCAGCACTAAGGTCTGTCAGATGATCCTGGGCCTGAAGGCAGAAGAACAGATGCTCCAACGTTTTGTAGTAGAGGGAATGTCCAGGTGTTTAGAGGTCTCTATAAATTGGGTAAGTTTTAGAAGCTATGCTTTGTAGTTCCCACAATTATAGTTAACTCAGTTATTCTGGATTTCTAATGGGGTTGAAAACTTATAGCCTCATAGCCAATCCTGGCTATTTACATTGAGAGAAAACATTTGAGTGAATGGTCTTTAGCTGACATTCATCCTAAAGCCAGGTTCAGAACTAAATGTTTTAGTTAGGATAGATGTCAGAGGTTCTGGTTAGTCAACAAAATGATAGACTGAGTATTAGGACTATCTTGTACCTCACTGGTACAAATTGGCATAATTATGCTCTAATTGTATTTTGAGAGAAAAGTTTGATTTTAACAGGAAGGGTGATATGTAGGAGGAGCTAAGGTGGGAGGAGTACTGAGAGGAAGAGAAAGAGTAAGAAGAGGAGGAAAAGAAGGAGAGGAGAAGCTAGGTGATGAAAGACAGAAAGGGGGGGAGACAGGGAGGCAGATGTTCATGTATCTCCATCAGTCAAAGATAGTTGTTATATCTAGGTTGGGTTGTCTGTTTCACCTCTGATTGAGAAATACCAAACTTATAAAGCCTTTGATTAACATTTTTTAAAAAATGTATAAGTGCAAAAAGAAAAAGGGGGCATGGGATAGGGGTTTTCTGGGGGGGGCAGAATGGGGAAAGGGGATGGCATCTGAAGTGTAAATAAAATATCCAATAAAAATGGAAAAAAAAGAATTCCTAAAATTATATCAATGATTACTACGCTTTTATATTGGGACTGCTATTAAGTCCCTCAGGCATAGGCAAAACTGCAAAGAGAACTCTTCCAGTCTCCAGACTGTTGTCAGGGTAGCCACAGCCTAAGTTCTCTTCTCTGTGGGTTGGGCCCCAACTATGTGACTCATGTGAAGCCTTTGGAGGTCTGACTACATGGAGGAGGAAGGCAGGTGCTCTGTTATTTTACTGCTTCTTCATCCTCTAGTAGGTGGTGGACGGTTCATGGATTTCCCCAGAACTCCAGCTGCAGAGTGATGACATCTTGCCTTTAGGCAAGGACTCAGGACCCTTGAGTGATCCTATCACAGGCAAGCCATACATACTCTTGTCAGAAGCAGTGGAGGTGTGCCTGAGCCAGATCCTGCTAGAGCTGTGGTGCAGGAGAGGGCCAATCTGGCAAGAGGCCCACCAGCTACCTGTGGACCCTCATCGGGACACTATCCTCAGTGCCACTAAACAACACCCAGTAGTAGACAGACATCTCTGGGGACACAGGCTGTGGGAAGACGACATGTATACCTCAGCTGCTATTGGAACACTATGTGACTGAGGGTAGAGGTGCCTGCTGCATTGTGATCATCACACAACTTCGAAGGATCTCAGTTGGCCCCTCCTTGCTTTGGAATATGGTTTTCCAGGTATGCCTGGAAAGCAAGCCTCCAGCCTGAGGTGGGGCACTGCTCTTCTGCACTGTGGGTATCCTGCTTTGGAAGTTACAGAGCAACCCCAGCCTGGACGGAAAGCCATATCATTATAGACGAGGTCTATGAGTGGGATGTGAACACATATTTCCTGCTGATTCTTCTCAAGAGTCTGCAGTGGTTCAACCCAGCCCTGTGGTTAGTGCTCCTGAGTGCTACAGGAGATAATGAGCAATTTTCCTGATACTTTGGGGGTTGCCCTGTTATCAAGGTACCTGGCTTCATGTATCCCATCAAGGAACACTACCTGGAAGATGTCTTGGCTAAGCTGGGTAAATAACAATACCCACACTGGCATTGACACCATGAGGTGAGGAATACCCTTGTATTTCAGGGTCTGGAGCTTTCCTTTGAATTCCTTCCTCCCTAGCTTTATGATAGATCATTATTTTCTTCCCAATCCTATCTCCTTGATACAAACTGGGGAATAATCATGCTTTATGTGGGACAAGTATGTGTGGGCTAGAGTTTACATACTGAGTAGCTGCTCACCTTCACTGTGTTCCTGTGTGTGACTCCCTACCCCATGACTGTGAGTGGCCTTTCTTCCCCCACTCCAGTCTGAAGATGAATGTGCACTTGATTTGGACCTTGTGACAGATCTGATTCTGCACATCAATGCCCATGGGGAGCCAGGTGGGTGCTTCCCCCCAATTTTCAGCTACACCCTTTCCCCTATTAGCTGGACCAACCAGCTCATGGCTGCAGGATCCCTTTACAGGTAGGATCCTGTGCTTTCTGCCTGGCTGGCAAGAAATCAAAGGAGTGCAACAATGGCTCAGGGGGGCCCAGGGCATGCATGAAAGCAAGTACTTCATCTTACCAGGTGAGCTTCTGCACAGTAGTGAGTCTTGCTTTTTGTGGTAGGGAGTGACCCAGCCTATACTTGTTTCTCACATTGATCATTTGGACTTCAGTTGTATCAGGGTTGGGTGAGGGATCCAAATTCTTGCCTTGCCTTCAATATGGAACTCTTCTGGCTGAACAGTGTGTAAAGCCCTTTTGTATCTTGCTATCCACCAGTGTACCCCATGATGGACCAGAAGGCCATATTCTAACAGCTTCCACTTGGGGTATGCAAGATCGTATTGGCCACCAACATTGCTGAAATCTCCATCACAGTTAACAACATTGTGCATGTCATGTATGGCAGTCTGCATAAGGAGGAACACTATGACCTGAAGACCAAGGTGGTGCCTCTATTGTGGGCCCAACTAACCTTGGGGAATGGTTCCAGTTCCCAGGTAGCCCCTTTTCTCAATCTACTGTAGACATTCTTTTTGTGTGAGGGCCACACATATAGGAAATGTTCTTCTTGAGAGGTGATGAGGTTGACTGGAGATGTGGGTAGACAAGGCCTGTAGCACATGTTGGTTTTCTGCCTTCCCCCTGGTGTCCTGCTTGGAGACTGTGTGGGTGTTGAGAGCAAATGTGATTTAGCACCAAGGCAAGGCAGGCTGCGGCCAGTCAGGTTTTGCCTACCACTTGCTCCCAGAGGAGCTGGCTGGAGAAAATGGTCTTTTTCCAAGTGCCAGAGATCCTATGCACACGTCTTGAGAACCTGGTGCTACAAGCCAAAATCCACATGCCTGAAAAGACAGTGCAGCAGAGGCAGAGTTAGAAAATGGCTGGCTCCTAGATAAAGCAGATAGGACACAGGCTTGTGAGAGCATGTTTCTTTTTGCTCTAGGCAGTGGAGTTCCTCTCTAAAGCTGTGGACAGTCCAACTATCAAGGCAATGAATGAGGCTGTGATACTGCTCCAGAAGATCAGTAAATGGAGGCTAGGAATGGTTGGGCTGTAGAGTGGCTTGTGAGAGGGACTGACAGCTGCACTGTTGCAGGGGTGCTGGACTAGCAGGAGTACCTAACTACCTTGGGGTAATGCCTGACACACATCTCTACTGACTCCTGACTGGCAAAGGCCATAGTGTTTGTTGGTTACCATCTTCCTTTGCCTGCACCCACTGCTGGTGGTTGTTTCCTGTCTTACCCAGGACACCTTCAGCACCAGTTTTCAGAACCAGGCAGAGGTAGACAAGTTTAGTCCTAGTGCATCCTATAGCCCTCTTGCTGTCTATTCACACCTCACCCATTGTGCTGAGATGGACTCTAGTTATTCTGCTGTCCTCTGTACAACATTCTCCTCTCCCAAGTGAAGGCATTGCTGAGCTATGACAGTGACAGGGACCATTTGGCCTTTGCATGGGCTGTAATTGGCTGGTAGGAGGTACTGCACTGGCAGGACTGTACCTCCAGGGAAAACTACCTCGAAGAAGAAAACCTTTTCTATGCCCCCAGCTTGTTCTTCATTCACGGTCAGCCTGGCCCCCAAGGAGGCCTCCTGAGCACTCCCTCCACTTCTCCCAGAGCTCCCATGCCCAGTCCTGAGGCAGGGTGTCTGTTCACACTGCACTTTGCCTCCCCAGGGCTCATCAAGCAGTTCTCAGAGAACATTTATGAGGCTTTCCTCATGGGAAAGCCCTCTGACTGCACACTGCCCTCTGCTCAGTGCAATGAGTACAGCGCAAAGTGCAAAGAGAAGCTGGTGAAGGGCATGCTGATGGTCGGTCCTGACCCCTACCTCATCCAGGTGCTTCCTCTAGGATCAGGTGCTCACCAGGCTTCCACCTCTTTCCAACCCTAACTCCTTGCTTGTATTTCTTTTATCCCTCTAGGTGAGGCCAGGTAAGGTTACTCAGCAAGGCAAGTTCAAACCCAAGAGTGTCACTTACAGGACCAAATCTTGCCACATCTTCCTGCACAAGTCGACCATTAACAGGTGGGTGGCAAGCAGGATTAGATACAGAGGGCCCCAGAGAATGACCAGAGGTGTAGCTTCACACAGCACTTTTCTGCCTAGGGAGGCCACCCAGTTACGGAGCTAATGGCTGACATATTTTATGGCCATCAAGTCCAGTGGAAGCATTTTGATTCAAGATTCCTCCCAGGTGCACCCACCAGCTGTGTTGCTTCTAACAGATGGGGATGTGCACATCCGAGGTGGGTACCCCTCCTACCATAACCTCTGGAGTGATGGAAACATGTAGGAAATGGGTGTGTGTGGGTAAGGTGTCTGGGAACACTGAAAGTTCCTCCAGGTGGGAAGTTAAGCATGGTGGTTGTGGCTATAGTGGCTCATTAAAGGTCTTCTCCACAGTTCCACATGGCGCAGCCCCAATGACACGAGAAAGTCCTTGGGTTTCCAAAATGGCTTTATTGGCATGATTGATGATGGTTGAATCTGGATGTGCACCCCTGTGAAACTCAGGGCAGACCTGAGTTAAATAGGGAGGGGGGAGGGGCTGGGAAAGAATACTTAATTGGCTCTGCCCTCTGGCTTTCAGGCATCTCATTAGTATATAAATCTCTCTAGGTCCTGAGGCCTGTAGTCATGCCCTCTACCTGTGCTCTTTGGGCGGGGCTGCACTGCCCTGAACATGACTGAACAGTGCAGGTCAATGGAGTTCCATGCACATGTTAGGAGCCTGGATTCTGGGAGCATGGCGGAATAAATGCCCATCCCTTACAGGCAATGGACACCTGTTGGGTCTCCAGGCTTTTGAGCCAGCACTTCGACCAAAATCAAGACCCCTTTCATGGTCCTACAGGTGTGGTATCAAGTGCATCTCTTTTCTGGAATGTTCCATGATTTAGTTCATCAGGGGCTATAAATGAAAGAATCGGGAGCCAGTAAATCAGGGAATCTTTTACACTTAGAGGGAAGGGAAGCTGAGGTGAATGTGATATATCCAGACTTGGAGTCAGTCTGTGTGGGTTAGGGACTAGTCACCCATCTTCAACTTTGAGACTCAAGAGGTTCCAAACATCATGACATCCCCTTCCTGGGTCCACAGGAGGATGGCGGTCCTTTTGTTCAGGGCCGAGCTGAAGGCTATCTCATCCCATCTTTGGCGTTCCTGAAGTTTCCTGAAATTCTGGAGCTAACAATGGTGCTGACAGTTGTCCAAAGACGATCCCAGAGAGCTGGTGCATGTTTCTGTTTGCTAACAGTTTTCTAAGTGCCATGTGCATGGATTAGGTCACTTCATTCTTTTCTCAGCTCTCATAATTCTCAGTGATTGATAGGCAAAGGAGAGTTCAGAGAGGCTAACAGACTCAGTTTATGTCAGTCCCTACACCAGTTAGTCCCTATCCCAAAACATTTGATCAAAACTGTTCTCAACAGAGCTGTACTGAGCTTCAGAATTTCCACTTATTTGACACACCCTAGTACAGTGAACTAGTGTTTGTCATCTCAAATAGCCAGAATAGTCACTGTGGACTGAGCAGAATGAACGAAGGTCAGTTAGAACTGAGGGTGTGGGTCTGTTGGTAAGTTGCTTGTTTAACATACATGAAACTCTGCATTTGATTCTCAGCATTGCATAAAACCAGGCAGGATAGCACACACTTGTCATTCCATCACTTAGGAGTTCAGTGTCATCCTTGGAGACATTACCCTGAAGATTGAGTTGAAGACTGGATGTGATACGTGAGACCCTGTCTTAAAAAAAAAAAAAAAAAAAGAGTTAGGTAAGCTACCACTGAAAGCCCAAGAGTCATTCAGTGCCTACTTCACTGCAAGACTTTTGGCCTTGTAAAGAGAATTCAATTGTGTTCCCACAACTTAGCAGTGTTTCATACTTAGACGATACACAGCAGATATCTGATAAATCCAGTAAATTCTATGTGATCAATGCATTGTCTTTATTATTCATGTATGGGTTAGTTCAGCATTAACAAAAGCACTGACCAGTGTATACTGTACAGTTTCAAGCCCAATTATCAGTGTACATGTGTGCAAAATGCATCTTTTTTGCTTATTTTCGAGACAGAGTCTCATTTTGGTGTAAGGCCCCCACAAAGGGAGGACCCCACCCAAGCTTCAGGAATTCGCAGCCACCCATTAACTCACAAGACACCAAACTTGATGTAATCAGCAAGAGGTATATTTTAATAAACATGTTGAGGATAAGACCTGTAGCCCATGCAGGGGCAATGGGGTCTGATCCCAGGGCTTTGGAGACAAAGAGAATTTAAAGCCAAAACCACAACTCGGGGGGAAACCACAACCCAGGGGGAGTGAAGAAGGGTTATTGGAGAGTACCTGTGGAAAGTCCCAGCCCATTATTCAGTTTGTGACAGGATCCAAGGAACATTTTGTATAGGCTATTCTCTAAGAGCCTGTACGTAATTGTTGGGAACTGCACTAGTCCCTGTTCAGGCACCAAAAAATGTCATGGCCCGAGCAAAATGTTGAGGCCCAGGCTGCCCTGCGTTTGGGCTACCTAAAATGTTGAGGCCCTCTTCACTCTGCACTTTGCGGCCACTGTTTCCAGGCCCAAGCTGCTGCTCCAGTCCGAGGGTCAGGGTTCAGCAAGAGAGAGAGTGAGGATGGACTTGAATAATGGAGACCAGACAGAGTGTGATTCAATCCCGTTTATTCTTCAGTCTCTCTTCCTAGTCCAAGTCCCAAGTCTAGCTGTACTCTCTAAAGAGTCTCCCTAAAGAGTATATATCTCTGCCGTCTGCCTCTGCCTTTTATATGTCTCACTTCTAAGCCATGCCTCTAAGTTACACCTTTAGTCATGCCCTTAGGTCTTGTCTCTAAATCTGATCTCTAGGTCACACTCTTAAGTCACACACCTTTAATCTCACACACCTTTAATCTCACACACCTTTAATCTCATGTACCTTTAATCTCAAGGTATCTAAACCAAGATTATCGGAGTGTGCTCAGCTGTTGTAGGCTATTGTAATCCAAGTCTCATGTCAGGGTATATGGCTCAAGATGGCTGCAAAGCTGATAGCCGCTTTCTGCTAAAAGTTGGCCCCCAACACGTAATCAGCCATCTATCTTGAGGTCAGCCAAGTTCCTGAAACACAGAGCTCATGACCAAGCTGACCTGCACTCTTGGTTCTACCCAGCCTGCTAGGAGATTTTGAAAATTCTTAACCCTTTCAGTGGGACTCTGGAACTCACTTTGTAGATCAGGCCAGTCTTGAACCACAGAGATCCTTCTGTCTCTGTCTCTGGGGGCTGAGATTAAAAGCACACACCACCATGCCTAATATATCTTTATCTCTTACAAATGGAGCTGTAAAGATCAAATGAAAGAGAACTAAATAATCATTTGGACTGTTCAAAGTCCTGAATCTGTGTAAGGATTTTGTTTTATGTTAGGCTTAGGATCTTGTGAATATTGTAGATTTGAGGTCATGTATTCTGCTCACATTAGAATAACAAGGTGTACAGGCATTCCATGGTAACACAGCATGCAGCAGTGGTTAGAC
Source organism: Arvicanthis niloticus (assembly GCF_011762505.2). NCBI lineage: Eukaryota > Metazoa > Chordata > Mammalia > Rodentia > Muridae > Arvicanthis > Arvicanthis niloticus. The sequence continues at coordinate 38,612 of NW_023046101.1, forward strand.
TATATTCCAATAAAATTTCCCACTTCAGAGAGATGTATTATTGCCTCATTGCTGTTTGCATTACATTGTATTACTATGTGAAAGATTCCCATGTGTTTGACATCTTAACTCACTTCCTGAGTATGCGCATGTGTTTTGAGGCAATAGTGCACAGTTGAGCTCCCAGAAGCCCAGGTCTGTTTTGACAGCTCTGCCAATATGTCTCACATGGCTTTGTGGGCATGTGTAGCATGCCTTTGTGACTTGCAAACACCTATACATTAGTCCAATAATAATTGGGTTTCTGTACAACTGGAATCCAGTACTATCAAGTTGCTAGCATTTCCTTTTGGCCACCAATACTAGGCAGGAAAGTTACAGTCTAACAGTCTTCCTGTTTATTGATAAACAAAGTGGCCAACCCAGCAATGGAGTCTGATTAGCAGTTTGCACCCTGTCTGAAAGGGTAAACAGAGCCCTACTGTTTTCTGTGTTTGATAGCAATTTGCATCTTTAAAAAGATTTGTCCCCTGAGATTCATGTTCAACTTCCCAGTGCTAGGTTCTTTTTGATGTGTTCCACTTCAGCTTCCTTATTTTATTCTCCTGTCTTGAGCCATCTTTGCCAGCATTTTCATCTGTCTTGACATGGGCTTCCCCTTATTCACCTGTGTGAAGGGGGAAGGAAGGGAAGGGCAGAGCAGGAAGAAAATGTGTCTGTCTAGCTGTGCCTAGATTTGTCTGTTCCATGAGCTTATTTCATGCCCGCTGCATTTAAAAAGGAGACTAACATACAGAAGAGAACCTGTTAATCCCTGCCTTTGGCCCTTCCTTCATCATCACCCAAACACCAAAGAAATGCCTCCTCCCATGGTATAAAATAAAACATGGTATTAGCCTTCTGCCTGAGTTTGGTATAGCATTTATTCTGAAATGTTTTCTAAGCTAATTAGGTTCTCAAACTAAATGGTAACAGACCAAATAGCTGACTCCCTCCATAATTATTTTCAAATGAAATAAATGAAGATCATTTTATGTTGAATTTGCATAATGTAGAAAATTGCATAAATATGGGTAAACAAACATTAATGTGCTTAAACAAACTTTTCCCATAATCCTTACTGCACATAAACAACATTTGTTCTGTCTTAGAGATATTGCATGATTGGACTCCTGAGACCCAGTTACTCCACTGAACAGCTTTCTTTTATAATAACTTCAAAAGAAATGTTATATATTTATTGGAGGTTGTAGGGTGTTAAGTGTAGCTAGACATAAATTGTACCTCAGCTATTCCCCTAATGCCAATGGAAATTAAATTAGATTTTATAGCAGTTGTAAAAGTCTATTTGGTAGTTAGCATGTAAGATTTTTAAATTCTGGTTATAAAACAAGCAGCTGAATTAACATTACCCAGGAAGAAACTCTTCATGAATTAGCAGTTTTTTTTTTTTTTAATAATAACAAAGAAAATAATCAATTCTATGGGGGATATTATATGCTTTTCTCAACAGTAGAACAATGAATTGGAGATAGGGAGGGGAGATAAATGGCTGAACATGGCCTTACTGACTCCAGTGTTCTTATTTGGAGGAGGGAAATGGGGCTAAGAAGTGAACTGTGTTACCTGGGACTGGACTGCAATTGAGATCAAGCCATGCAGACTGTTGTCTGCACCCCATCAACGAGGCAGAGTTATAATCAGCAGTTATTTTCTATCATTGATTTCATGAGTTGATCAATGTGAGCAAAACAGTCATTAGGAACTAATGTCACTAACAGAAAAACTTCAGGGAGAACAGAGAGTCTCTCTGTGAGGCTAGTAATGCGTTTTTATTGGTGAGCTTCCTGAATCAGAATTTAAGAAAGGGGAAGACCCACGATGTAATGTTAAAACTTGGATTCCAAGTTTTCTTCTTTTAACTATGATTGATTTTAGGGGGTGGGGCACGAGCATGGCATGCAGTGCTCATTTAGGTCAAAGATAATTTGCTCTCTCCTCCCACCTTGTGTGAGATTCAACTCAGGTTGCCATGCCTGACAGCAAGGACTTTTCCCATGTTCACAGCCCCCCAGGTTTTCTTTTAATTACTACCGCAAGAAGGTAGAACTCCTCAGCCAAAAATGTGTTCATAAATATGTGATTTAGCATAGAAATGCACATACTACATACATAATAGAGATCCTGTGGTGTGTGGGTGGCCTTTTATCTTCAGAGAGGACTTGTCTTAAGTCTTTAAGTGATTGGCTTTCATATGCTGGTGAGGGTTATTATTATAAATTACAGAACTTGCTAGTTTTCATTTGCACCTACATCATCTTGGCAGATAATCACAGAGGTATCAATCACTGGCATTATCATTGTGCTAGTTAATTGTATGGTCATCAATTACATATGCAGAACAAGTCCTCACATGGGCATCAGCCTCACCATGGAGAAACGGAATTGCATCGGAAGCAAAGGAAGCTGTGTCTTAGTGGTTGATAATCACACAGGATCAATCACACAGGTAGTGAGGTAGATAATCCTTTGCATAGTCTGAGGTGGCTAATTAGCAATCACTTCAGTATCCTGATATTCTGGAGCAGCTACATATGAGTTTGCATATGTGGGAGAAGTAGCAAAGCCTTCCTCAACAGAGCATTGGAAACACTGAGCTGAATGTCTTTGGTTTTGAGGTATTGATTTCAGGGATACTCCTGGAAAGAATATGCATGGATAGAGAAGTTTGAGCTCTGTCTTGCAGTTCTATTGTTGTGAAGAGATACCATGACCACAGCAATTCTTACAAAGAAAACATTTAATTGGGGCTGGCTTCCATCTCAGAGGTTTAGTTTATTACTGTCATGGCAAGAATCATGGTGACATGCAGGCAGCCATGTTGCTGGAGAGGAGCTGAGAGTTCTACATCAGGATCAGCAGGCAGCAGGAAGAGAAGGGTGACAGAAACCTGGCTTGAGCATTTGAAACCTCAAAGCTCACCCCCAGTGAAAACTTTTCTTCAACAAGTCCACACCCCCAACAAAGCCACACCTCCAACAAGGCCACACCTCCAATAATGCCTATAGGATAAATGGGCCATTTTCATTTAAATCAACAGTCTGTTTGCTGCTGCTGCCCACTGATATCACTGCTGCTGCTGTGGTGGCTGCTGCTGCTGCTTCTCCTCCAACTCCTCCTCCTTCTTCAAGACAAGATCTTATATATTCAATGTATCTCAATCTATTTTCAAACTCACTATGTAGCAAGTAGTTTTGAATTTTTTTAATCTTCCTGCATATCTGTTCGCCTTTGCCTCTTGGGTGCTGGGATTAAAGGCATGTGCCGATAATCTTAATCCTGATATTGAACTAATATGCAAACCTCAGTGGCCTGAAACTTTCTTTGTACACCAGGTTGGCTTTAAACTCATAGAGATCAATCAAATGCTGGGATTACAAGAATGGGTTATCATGTCCTGTTTTATGTGGTGTCTGGGAATCAAGCCTCTAAATGCTATTCAAGCACTTTATTAGCTGAGCTACATTAGCCATCTTCACACTTCAGATCTCAGCCTGTATTTCTGGACAGCCTCAGCTCTAAGTCTGAAACCCAGGACAACCAATTATTGGACTTTGTTCCACTAGCTACAGTTCAGCCCATGACATTATCCAGGGCAATCAGAGCAAATCTTAAATTTCTGTGGATTTTCACCTCTGAGATGGGTCCCTATGATTCTGTAGCCATTAGTTTTTTGGTCCTGATTGCAGGAGTTGGTGCTGGGCCTTGGGAATATTCACCTGAGCCAATAAAGTCCCTTTAGGGTTAATGAGTCAGGGTTGTCTTTTTGGCACCTTGTTCAGAAACAGCCCAAATGGGCAAGTCATTGTAACTTTTCCTGAGAAATTTGGTTCAAAAGATATGGTCCCTGATCCAGTGAGCTAGCTGAGTGGGTAAAGGTTGCTGCCACTACAACTGACATACCTGACTTTATTCCTCAGAACACACATGGTAGAAGGAGAGACTGATTTCTTCAAGGTGTTTCCTAATCTCCATAAAAATCCACACACATGCATTCACCCACAACAATAAAATATAATTGGTTTTGGAAAAAAATTGGGCCCAGTGAGAGAAGCTGCTTTGTGAGAAGAAGAACTGTCATGAGCCAAGCCAGGGGTGAGGCTTAAGGAATAATCATCTTGACTCAGATGAAGCTTGTAAAGGTGGGAGGAGAGAGCAAATGGAGCTGATCAATAGCCTGGCTCACTCCCTTGGTAGATGCTGGCTTTTCAGAGTCTGTTGCTCACACTGTGAGGTTCATTTATATTAGGTTCATTTATAAAGGTTTTAACATTTAAATATGGGGTTAATGCTTTCTTTTTTCCTTTCTGTGGGAGAGGGAGGGAGAAAGATTCTCCTTGAAGTAGCATATCCTGAATAGGATGCTTCTGAGAAAAGTGGAACAGACACATCAGAGACTGAGAGGCTTTTTGGGGGGAACCGGTGTCTATCTTCCCATAGGTACGATGTGGCTGGGAAGTGCCTTCCTTCTAAGGTCCTACTATCCTGACCCAGTAACCTCCCAAGACCCTGCATCCTGATGCTAGTACACTGGTGTCTCGAGCCCAGTCAGTTATCTGTCATGAGCAGGTTGTAATAAGGTTTAGGGTCCCTGTGGGTAGAGGAGGGACAGGTCCTCTCCACTCAGGAATAGGATACAGGATTGACTGTGAGATGGCCAGTTCCCCAAGAGGGGAGAAAATACACCAGAGACAGAGGTTTAATATTTAATTGTTTTCTAATAATGCACAGCAAACAATATATTATCACCAATGCTAAAGCTATTGTAACAATGAGGTATTGCCACATTTCCTATGCATTGACTCTATTAATGTCAGTGCAGTTAACACAAATAATAAATTGTTAATTACCAAAGAAATAAGAATAACAATAAGTACATCATTATTCATGAGTTATATGACCTGAGTCCTTATGACAGTAGTTTCCAGCAGCTTAGGTCCGGAGAGTGCTTGACTGTGAAGATAGGGGCATTGGCCTCTTGGCTGCTGCTTTGATAATGGGGTGCAGCAGAATGTTCGGTAGCTTTGATAATCGGGTAAAGAGTGCTCAGTCTCTTGGCTGCAGAGGAGGCCTGAATGGAGAATCACGCTAGCCAGTCATGGCTACCAGTGTGAAGTGCTCCGGCCAAGGGCTCCTTTTTTATGCTTAAATTAGGGTTACTTCTGACATACCTAGCAGATAACCAGATGTGTCTGGTTATCTGTGGGGCTATGACTTCATTACAGCTGGTTATCACACTTATTCAAAACAACTTATTTTAATGTACAAATATTTTGATTCATAAGGTTTTCAAAACAACTTTTAATTATCAAAACAACTGCTGGTTATCACAGCACTTCAAAACAACTTCACTTTAAACTTGGTTTCTTTTCTATTATAAATATAGAGTCAGTTCTGTTAAGGGCCTGCTCCTTACAACTGGGGACTCAAAGCTCATTTTGAGAAAGTGTATGTGGTTTAGAGTCATTTGTTAACCTGGTTTTAATGTAATAATCCCAGACTCACTAGTGTTATAGTTATTTGAGCTACTTCAAAATTTAAAGATTGCGAAGGTACTCCCTCCTGTTTGAAATTGGCTTCTTGGGTTGTGGGAGATAGCTCAGTGGCTAAGAATGCCTGTTGTACAAACATGAGGATTTAAGTTCAGAGTCTAGCACTCATGTTAAAAAATAACTAACTATGGTTGCACACATGCCTGTAATTCCAGCATTGGGGTGGGGTAGGGACAGAGACAGGAAGGTGTATGGTGTTTGTTGGCTACAAACTTAGGTCTAGGCTCAATGAGAGACTTTGTGTCAAATAGAAGGGATAAATAAAAGACACCATCCTCCTTAGGCCCTCGTGTGTATAAGCATGTGCACCTATACACACATGACACTTGTACATACATGGATATTTTTTGTCAGCTTGACACACTGGAGTCATTTGAGAGATGGGAACCTCAATTAAGAAAATTTGTCTGTCAGATCAGGTTGTAGGTAAGTCTGTAAGGCCTTTATTAATTAGTGAATGATATGGAGAGTCCTGCCCATTGTGGGTGCTACCACACTTGGAATGGTGGTTCTGGGTTCAATAAGAAAGCAGGCTGAATATGTCAAAAAGAATAAGCCAAGTAGCAGCACCCCTCCATGGCTTCTGCATCAGCTCATCAGCTCCTATGTTGGGGATACTGCCCTGTTTGAGTTCCTGTCCTGACATCTTTCAGCGATAGAGTACAAAGTGGAAGTGTCAGCCACACGAACCCTTTCCTCCTAGAGTTGTTTTTAGTCATTGTGCTTCATTACAACAACCCTAGTTGTGAACCCTAATCAGGAGAATCATACACACACTATGCTCATGCCCCCACCATACAGAAATATAAAAAATAAACTGAAGTTCACTTCTTCTGGAGGGTCCCAATTCCAGTGAAAGTTCAGAAAAATAATCCACTAGTAAGTGGGTGCAGGGGTGAGTGAGAGCTTGAATCAGTCATTAATTGATCATTCTTTAAGCAGGTATCTTTACTGTTAGCTACATACATGTGTCCTCTTCTGCTGCCCTTTTTACATTGAGTGTATGTAGAAATGATTGAATAAATGATTAGTTTCTGTCCCCATGTCCTCATGGTGGGACTTGTCTGTCATTCCTTCTCTGCTTCAGGATTCACCTGCAACCTTCTCTCTGCCCAGCATACTTGGATCTCGGTGGGAGCATCCCTAACAGAAGGTCTTCCATGACCTCACACACTATCATTTCTCCATATCTGTTTAGTGTGCCCTTTGTATGTCTTTATCCTCTAAGACAATGCATGAATCTGCCCATCTTTTGCTAGAGGCCCCAGAACAGGGATGGGTCTGTGTTCCCAATACCCAGTGCTTCCAGCACACACCACCTGCTCTCAGTGAACATAGGAATTGCCATGTCAAAACAGTAATGATTGTGATAGAGTTTCAAGTCTGTCTGATTTCTCTGCAGGCAACCATCAAGCAACTAGTACATCTAAGGGGACTCATGGTAGGTCAAAAGCTAAGTTTGCTTAGGCCAGTCCAAAACAGTTCAGCCCTTCTTGCCAACAGTCGCTGTCAATCATCAATGTTGGGGATTCCTGGTGTAGTTGTTTTCCTTTAAAGAAAACTATGGCAAATTCATTTTTCTTCCCTGCTAACAGTGACAAGGGAGCCTGTTGCCACAGACTCACTAAGCACAGTCTGCCTTTGAACAAAAGCATCACTGTGGGTAGCAAAGTAGTTGGAGAATGGGTAAGTTTCTGTTGTGATATTGCTGAGCCTCCTGGCCTCCTTTGTCCTGCATGTTGACATGTAAATGTCCTTAAGTAAAACAGCTTAAGTTGTATCTTCAATCTTTGACCCTGAATGTATCTGGCAGAAGTGTAGGGGAAATATATGGGCCTCTGAAGCAGATAATATCCAATTTGATTCTTTTTACTGGCACAAACTCATGCCCATTTTTCCTAATATGTAGCAGAGAAAGTAATATTCTCACGTAGAGTTGATCTGTGCATGACATGAAGATACATCTGTAACTGGGCAATGGTAGTGCACCACTTTAATCCCAGCGCTTGAGAGGCAGAGGCAATTAGATCTATGAGTTCCAGGCCAACCTGGTCTACAGAGTGAGTTTTTGGACAGCCAAGGCTATACAGAGAAATTCTGTCTCTAAAAACCAAACTAAAGGCACAACTTAAGAAAGAAGCTTTATTTGGTCTGACATACCAAGGTCTGGTCTATAATAAGGTAGCAGGGCCTGGTCACATGGTGTCAGCAATGAGAGAGCAAAGAGTGATGGGATGGTTGTGGTTGACTTACTATCTTCTATCTTTGTTTTGCATAGTTCAGGGTCTCAGCCTATGGAATGGTGACACCACGCGTGGGTCTTTCCAACCTCAATGAATGCAACCTAGATAATCACCACAGGAATGCCCAGAGGCCAAGCTCTGAGGTGATTTTAGATTCTGTTATCTTGGTAGTTAGTACTAACCACCACTGTTTACCCAATAAATCTTTTTTGTTTTTCTATGTTTTTACCTGTTGATCTTGGGGAGGGGGGGTTTGTCCTTAGAGTGATTTGATCAACAATAAAATGAACTAGCTTTCAGGTCATGTGTATGAATTGTTAAATGGTTTGCCATCTAGCTTGCATATCACAGGGATGTCCACAGACACTGCTTAGTGAGGTTTCATGGTAGCATTAGCTACAGAAAGAACAGTATGAGATTAAAGAAACTCAAGAGACTGGTCGAGGTTGGAGTTGAGGCCAAGAAACAGATGAGATACGGAATATGCTACTAGTCTCAAGTCTTGAAGGCAGCACAGAGCAGGGAGATTGAGATAAACCCAGGATGCCTCAGAGGCAGAGCAGAGACAGCTCCATCAGCAAATGTCTTATATGTAAAATTTCAGTTTTAGTGTTGGGAGAAAAAATATCTGACAAAAGCAATAAGGCAGGCTTTATTTTGGCTCTCATATGGAGAGTACAGTCCCTCATGGTAGCAGGATCTTGAGGTGGGGGCATCTGCAGTCAGGAAACAGGGAGTAATAAATGCTGGTACTCAGGAAGTTTTCTCTTTTCTTCTAGTCATGGATAGGATGTTCATGAAATAGCACCACCTACATGTAGAGTGAGTTCTCATTCCATCCCTATCTAGGAAATTCATCACAGACAAGCCCAGAGGCTTGTCTTCTAGGTACTCTTAGATCCCATCAAGATGACAGTTAATATTAACCCTCACAGTAGATGTCATGGACCTCTGTGCATGACATAGCAGCAGCTGTCTTGAAATCAAAGCAGCAGTGATTATACATAACTGACAGCCATAAGACTAACATTCCTGTGTTCACTCATTGTCCTAGAGGCATTACTTATTGTTGGGGATGTTGGAAGTGAGCTTAGCTGCCAGGAAGTTTTGCATGCTCCTCTAAGCAACCCTTCACCCATGCTCTTAGCAGTAACTCCAATACAGCTTCCTGGATCACTCATCAAGCTAGACTTGTTTCTTTTTTTCCTTTGTTCTGTCCTTGGAGCCCTACCTAGGATAAGCAGACATTTGTTTATGCTTCCCCCCCAAAAGTTAATGTAACAGTAGGAAAAACTATCCAAGAGGGAACAAGGAATGATGGAAAGCAAGTGAATACCCTATCAACAAAACACAACCTCCTACCCCACAGTCACACAGCAGGAGGAATCACCCACAACAAGAGGCTGGGCCATGTGACTCTCAGTGGCTCCCATGGACTTTGTAAACTGTGATTTAACATTGAACTGCTCAACAGGTTGCTGACTGGCTTCTGATTTTTTTCTTTACTCCCTTGCTGTATCTGGGCCCCATCCCCTCACCTCCTCCTTCTCACCTTGCCTCTCATCTGTTTTTTTTTTTTTTTTTTTTTTTTTTTTTTTGTTATTTTTGTTTTGTTTTTACCTTTTCTTACAAAGTTAGGGAATGGAAAGTCCCACAAGCTTCTCTTTGACTAGCTACCTTACCCAAGATTTCCATACTGTCTTCATCCTTTACCTAAGGTATCACCTCTAGAAAGGACTTGCTAAGATGTCAGCCTAGTACTTGACAAGTTGTGCTAAGGTATTAACTTAGAGGAAAGTTGCCATTATTAACAGTATGTGCTTCAAAGAAGTGTTGTAAGGTGTGAAGAAACATAACAGATAATGTTTTAGTGGTGTTTGTAATTGTGTACATGTGTGTATGGTCCTGGGGATTGAACCCAGAGCCTCACATGCTTAGCAAGCTGTTAGCCGCTCAGCTATATCCTTCTAGCTTCTTTTTACTTTGAGTAGGGGTACACTATCCAAGTGTACTTGGATATAGTTCAAGGCTGGCCTTGAACTCACTCTGTATCCCAGATGGGCCTTGAATACTTGGTGCTGTGCATTGTGAGAAGGCTAAAGAGTTTGAATGGTGGAGATGTGTGGGAAAAGAACTGTGGGACTCCTGTCTCCTCCCCATTATCTCTTTAGGTTCCTGACAATAAGGTCAGCAATTTTACTTACCATTCCTTCATCATTAGCAACTACACTAATGTAGACCCAAAGCAATAGTGCTCACAAGTCATGGACTGCAGTTCTACAACCATGAGGCTTTCTGATACCAATACTTTTCTTATTTAGAAAAGCTGATTATAGGTACTGTTTTGCTGTAATAATGGAGAGCTCACTATCACATTTTGGTTATTTCCATTTTTGGTTACTGTAAAGAATATTGTTGTATATACATAGTGTCTGAGTCACTGCCTTATTTGTGTGTGTGACTGTGTGTGTACATGTGTGTGATCATGCATGTGTGTGTTCCTATGTGAAGGTGTCCGCACATGTGTTCCAGTACTTGACATCTAGTGTCTTTCTCACCTTACATTTTGAGATCAGTTCTCTTACCAGGGTTAGGGTGAGAGCTCATGGATTCAGCTAGACTCACTGGCTACCAAGTTCCAGGGATCCTCTTGTCTTAGCCACCACGACTGACTTTTTACATGAAATCTGGGGATCCAAGTTCAGGTCTTTGTACTTGTGCAGGAAACACTTTACCAGTATGGCCATCTCCTTGGTCATTGTATTTAGCTCCTTTTCTGGAATTGCAGGTGATTCTGTTTATTACCTCACAGAACTGCTCTACTGTTGATAATTGCATTTAAAAAGCATTTTAACTAAAGAGAAAAGAACAAGTTCATTTCAAAGAGAGTTGGGAAGTATAAGTGGCCAGAGCCTGTGGTGCTCCTGAAGTGATGAGTTAAAAACAATGAGCAAGGAGGTAAACACTGAGAAAGAGAAAGGGCCACACAAGAAGTTGGTCTCTGAGCCCAACAACAGGTCCAGTGTTGATCCTGCTCCCTTGGGATACTGATACTGGGTGGAGGGATTGAGGGACTGATGAGAAAGAAAGGAAGGGAAAGAAGGGAAACCTTCCAGCACTCCAGGGTCACACCTAGGTGCATTTGTACCTATTAACGGATTTAATCATCAAAACAACCCAGCAGGCACCCTTTTTGTGTCCAAGACAAGTCTTGTCAGAAATTTAAAGTTTGTAATTTTCATTGCTTTTAACAGCAGTAAAGGATAATTTTAAAAAGAGGTCTGGTGTGGGGAGCTGATAGAAGGCTGCTATCATCCTTGCAGCCATCTTGAGCCATATACCCTGACAAGAGACTTGATTACAATAGCCTACAACAGCTGAGCACACTCTGATAACATCTTGTTTTATATACCCAGGATTTCCCCTTGGGTGTGTGTGACTTAAAGGCATGATTTAAAGGTGTGACTCAAAGGCCTGACTTAAGAAGTAAGACTTACAAAGGGTGAGAGGCAGACAGAAGAGAAGACTGAACTGGAAACTTGAAACTTGGAGGCACTAGGGACTAGGAACTAGGGACTAGGAACTTGAGACTTGGGACTTGGACTAGGAAGAAAGACTTGAGAATAAATGGGACTTAATCACACTCTATCTGGTCTCCATTCTTTGCATCTTCCCTCACTCTCTCTCTTGCTGAACCCTGACCCATGGACCAGAGTAGCAGTATGAGCCGGAACAATTTAGCCCCCAAAACTTGGGGCAGTGAGGGCTTTAACAATTTTGGCCCCCAAGCTTTTGGCAGTGTGGGTTCCAACATTTGGCAGAGCGGTCCCCGGCAGTCTGGGAGTGAATGTGGAGAAATGACTCCAGTTTAAGGAGGTCTGAGGCCATCCCTCTTCTTACCTCCTAGGGCATCCAGCACACATGTGATACACAGATATACAGGCAAAACACCCACACATAAAAATAAATTTTAAATAAAAAAAAGAGGGCTTGCAAGATGGCTTGGCATTATTGCTGATATAAAGATGCTAGCTATACAAGCCTGATGATCTCTCCACATGTTGGAGAGAGTAAACAACTTTATAAAGTTTTTTTGACCTTCACACACATGCTGTGGCATGTGTTCCTCCATCACCATCACACACACACACACACACACACACACACACACACACACACACACACACACACACACATAATAATGATGATGATGAAAAAATTAAATCTTTTAAAGAAAGGAAATGATTCTGAGTCCAATTTCACTTAAAATTTACTCTAATATAGGCTTGTTGTGCTATGTCAATCTTCTTGTAGGCATAATGGTTATATGTTTGACTGGTTACAGTGTATCTTTTAAAAGAAATTTTTACATTCAATTAATATGTTTGACTGGTTACAGTGTGTCTTTTAAAAGAAATTTTTATATTCAATTAATATATGAATGTATATGCATTTGCCCTGGCACAAATGTGGCAGTCAGACAACTGTGGTGTCCCTTCCTCCTTCCCCCATGTGGGATTGAACTCACTTCATCAGGGTTAGTGGCAAGTTCATCTACTCACTGAGCTATCCTGCCAGCTATGGTCACTTTTTAAATTGCTGCAAGAATCCTTGTTATCTTAATAGATGAATAATAAACATCAAATGTTTTCACTTTAATTAACCATTTAGTCAACCATTCTCCAAATGTTGAGAACATATAAATTATATCTAGTTTTTACTATAATTTATAACATAACAAATTTTGATACATTTCACAATAAGGAGATTTGTATATCTAATTTTTAGCCCTGGCTGGCCTGCACCTCACCATGTAGCTGAAATGGCCTTGGCTTTTTTATCTTCTTGTTTCTACTTTCCCAGTGCTGGAATCCTAGGTGTAGACCACTATGCCTGGTAGTAGATCACTTCTTTTAGAACAAATTTGTTAAATTGGGATTACCATATCAATAAGTAGAAACATTTCCATTGCTTTTAAGTTTTTTAAAATTTTTATTCGTGTGTGTGTGTGTGTGTGTGTGTGTGTGTGTGTATGTGAATGTATGCCATATGTGTGTGTTTGTGGGGGTGCCTGTGTGTGGGGCTGTGAAAGGATAGCTTGGGTTTTGGTAGAAGTGCTGGCTGGAAGTAGCCCAGAGACCCAACAGGTGTCCATTGCCTGTGAGGGACAGGCATCTATTCAGATTCGCTCCCAGAATCTAGGCTTCTGACACGTGGCAAAGATCTTCATTAACCTGAATCATTCAGTCAGCCTTTCCCAAAGAGGTGTCACCTAACACAGGTAGAGGGCATGACTACAGGTCTTAGCCTCCCTCAAGATTTCCATATTAATGAGATACCTAAAGGCCAGAGGGCATAGTTAATTAAGTGACCCTCCTCTCCGTCTCCCTCCCTATTTAAGTCAGGTCTGCCCTGACTTAAGTGGGGGTGCATCTAGACCATCTATAATCCACCATAAAGCTCTTGAAACCCTGGACTCCATCATGTCTTTTGGGGGCCTGCCATAGAGAAATTGCACAGAAAGCCTTTAACGCTGCTGCTGTAGCTGCAGCTGCTTAATCTCTAGCCTGGAGAGCTTCTCTGTGTTCAGCGATGGGACTACTGTTTCAAGCAAGCAAGCTAGCTGAGCCATTCCAAGCCAAGTGAGTACCAAAGAATCCCTTTCCTGTGGGGCAAGGCCAGAGCTCTCCCTCCCCCACCTCATTTCTCTTGGAATGTGGGCTGGTGGTGTGCTCACATGTTCCCAGCCTCAACTCTTTTGAGGCTTCTAGCAGTGTCTGGGAGCCCAAGAGCTTGAGACCAGTCAGTCCTTGGCTGCCTCCTGGCCCAGGGATTCCCCGCTTGAGAGCCCTGCCCCACCCCATGGAACCTTAGACTGAGTGAGAACTCCCCACGTTGGGCAAGGCCCCACTAGCTCCCACCCAGTGCTGCACATAGAACCAACTCAGTCAAATTCCCACGCTGCTGCCATGCTGAGGTGCAGTTCCAGCCGACTGAGCTGTGGCAGACACTCAGGAACAACACTGCCCAACAAGATTCAAGAACCCATGCCCACACATGAGCTAATCATTCCTGCACCTGTGGAAGCCAGAGAGGGTATAAGATCCTCTGGAGCCATCAGATATGGATGGCAAAAACTGAATTTGTGTCCTCTGAAGAGCAGTAAGTGCTTTTAACCACTGAGCTATCTTTCCAGCCTCATTTATGGCTTTTGTTATATATTGACAAACTATTTTACAGGAGTCTGTAGAGCTTGGGAGATGGCTCAGTGGGTAATAATGTTTGCTGTATCATGAGAACTTGAGGTCAAATTTATAGTAAAAACCCCATTTTAAAGCCATATATGGCCTCTCATGCCTGTAACCCCAGTATTGGGGGATGGATACAGGTGGATTCTGGGAGTTGGCTGCCCAGCTAGTCTACTATAAGTAGTGGGCTTCACATTTAGTGAAAGAGGCCTCTGCTTGCACATACATAGGTATATGCTTATGCAAAGGGAGGTATACATATGCATGCATCCTCATACAAAAAATGATCACTAAAACCTTTATTTCTTAGAGATTGTGACATACCAATGTCTCCACATGACTTGCCACTTTTGACCTTGAAGGTCAGAACTCCAACCACTCCAATAATGCTAGTCTAGCTCACCAGTTTGTTTCAGGGATCTCTGTTTTCATCTTACAAAATCTGGAGTCATAGGTGGCCACTATGCCCAATCGACATTTTATGTGGGCTTTCGGGATAGGAGCTCCATTATGGGTTCATCATTTCATGGCAATAGCTGTAACTGAAAGAAAATTTTGAAATAGGCCCAAACTAATAAAATAACAGAGCCCTGTGATTCCTTTTCCTAACCTAAATAGTTAAAAATGCCTGTTAGCATGTTTGGGCCCAATTAATTAGTTACAGAAAATATAGAGTTATAGGACCAAGGACGAAGGCCTGTTGAGCCTCCCAAGGACTTGGCCAGACACATAGATAAAAAGTATACAAGGACATCCTTAGAAGAACAGAGATATGTCCAAATGAGTAATGGGCCATCTGGTGTTCCTCCAGACCCTTTCCCCCTCCCCTTGAGGTCTTCTCAAGGTCCAAGAAACTGCAATTAACTAGATACTATATTAACTTAGACTGGTACTGTCTGCTGATGTAAAACAACCAATCCTATACACCCACGTAAAAAGCTCCCAATTCCCCCACCCCTTGGCTATATAAGTCCTAATTCTTAGGGCCTCGAGGTCAGTCCCTCTATCCCCTATGTGAGATATGGAGATATGGACTGGCCCAGAGCTTTGATATTACACTGCCTCATGTGTTTACATCAAGTTGGTCTCTCGTGAATTTTTTGGGTGGGTGCCGTCCTGAGACTTGAGTGAGAATCCCCCTTTGAGTCCTTTCATAACCACTGAGCTGTCTCCCATCTTTGTGCTTGTAATTTTGAACAGGTATATTCTCCTGGAGAACTGTGACATTTTTGTTTTGATATTTGGGCATTTACTAGATGGAGCTAATCACTCATTTTAGTGAATTATCATAAATACACTTGTGATAAATGCAATTTAACAATGAAATGGCTGAGATAGTGGTTCAGTGGTAGAACAATTTGTCTAGCATGTAGTAAGCTTCAGCACAAAAAAGAAACCAACAAATCTATGAGGGCCTTTATTTTTGTTTATTTTGTGGATCACTTGCTTCATAGGGTCTCCCCAAGAGATGTTTAGTTTATGTCCTCACATATAACTCCCCTGAAAGCCAAAAAGCCAAAGGTTACTTTTATGAGGCACCCTTTTAGGAAAGTCCAGTGTCACTCAGAAAACCTTTGTTTGCCAAGCTGGGTTCAGATCACTTCTCTGGGGTTCAGAGAACTTTGCTTGGATAGATGCATTGAAATTTTAAGCTTAGCAATAAAGAGATGCTTCCCAATGTAACTTTGGAAAGCTGGGGGTGGGGGGAGAAATTCCTTGTGTATGAGGCAAGAGCCATGTCATCATGCCTGGCTTCCTTTTTTGGCACCTTTTCTCCTCTGGTGGAAGTGGGTGGGGCACAGATCCTGAAGTGAAGAAAAGAAAGGACTATAGACCCAGAGCTGTCAGGCTGTTAGCGATTAGCTGTTTCCAGCAATTATGACCTTCCATCCAGTGTGTGTTGGCTGGCATCTCTCTTAATGAGACAATTTCCAGGGCTTGAGTGTTTGTGCCTGGTTTCCTCTTGGCCCTCACTTGTTGTACTCTTTGGTAGCCTCAGAGTTTACTGACATTATCACCAATGTGGCACATTCATCTTGGCCAGCATGAGAAGTCAGGGAAAACATGCCATTTTGCCATCACACAGGAGTTTTTTGGGGGGTGTGTGTGAGACCAGATGAAACCATCAAGCCAACTTGGCTTCAGGAAGTGGGGACCTTGTCCTAGTCATCTAGACATGTAAGTTCAGGATTCTCACGAACATTCCAGGTCTTCCTGGCAAGTGAAAATGTCTGTTCTATGCTGGAGTAACAGGGCTTCATTACACAGAAGTTACACTGTTAGGAAAGGCACACCAGGTAGGTAGACAGCCATTCTGTGAGTCATCAAATAAGGATTGAGCAGCCATTATGTGGCAATGGGTGGCTGTCTCTGAAGCTATTTATGATGTAAGCAACCTAAGTGTTGGACCTCCTCTTGAGGATCTCATGGATGGTGCAATAGACACTAGGCCAGTATGCACCCAGATGTACATAGTCAGCGTGTGACAGTGATGAGAACACACAATGCAAAATGCAACAAAAACAGAAAACAGGACTCCTGCTAGAGAATCATTCTGTGCACGTGACATTTGAGCAAGGGTCTGGGGGAAGTGGGGGATGGACTCTAAAGGAATGGGAGGAAGATTTGCAAGCCCAGAGGCAGAGAAGAACTTGACATTTTGAAGGCACTATGATAAAGATATGTGCTGGAGAACCTAGTTCTCAGGGACACAGAAGACTCAGGAAGAAGGCAGGAGCTGGGAGAGGTAAAACAGGGAGCCACATAAGAAGGGCTTTTGGATGTATTTTAAGAAGGTGGAGAGCAGCCAAGACCAAGCAGCAGACATGCCTACCATAAAAATATCATTCTCAACCAGGTATAATGTCCATGCACACTTCTAATTCCTGCATTTGGGAACAAGGGTGACCAGGAGTTTCAGGCCAGTCTTTGCTCCATAGCAAAATTGTCTTAAAAAACAAAACAAAACAAAACAAAACAAAACAAAATTAAAGGCAGGTTAAAGGTAGGTTAGAGTTGGCCAAGAATGAACAGGTAGGCCATGTGCAGGCTGTCACTATGGTTAGAGAGGAAAGAGAAGGGGACAGGGTGATGTGTGCCACACAAGGAAAACTTCCTTTCTTTCCTCCAAACCTACTTTTCTATCTCTACAGTGGGAAACAATGGGGTTTTTTGGTTTTGGGATTTTTTTTTGTTTGTTTTTGGCTTTTTGTTAGTTAGTTAGTTAGTTAGTTTTACCCTTGAAAGCCTTTATAGTTTCCTCTGAAATTTCTATTTCCTGTTTTTATGAGCAAATTCTCCAGAGAAACAGACATCCACAATTCTATGTCTCATGAAAATGTTCAGAAGAGTCATGCTTCCACTCTGAATGGGACACAGTATCCTCCATAGATACAGTAGCGCCTCTAAGATCTGTCATACTGAGAGCCATAGAACCCTTAAACTGACACTATTTCCATCAATCTCAGAGCCATCAGAGCAAGGTCACATTGCTATGACTCCTCCTGGTGATCATCTTGAAAACAGATACAAGTCCTGCTGAAGTACACAGGTCCAGTTGGGAACTGAGGGGGTCAAGTGCCCATTGTTCAGGTAAGCAGTCTCTCCCTAGGAGACCAAAAATGCATGCCAACATGCCAAGTAGAGGAAGCCAGAGCCACAAGGGCCACCTGGGAAGGGAGGTCTCAGCCAGGCAGTACTAATAAAACTAGACAATGCCATAGCATTGGCCAGGCTCAGTCAGGAGCCAGGCAAGGATGAGGGTGGGAGGAAGGGCCTGCCTTCCTCCAAAATCAATTTCCTTGTTAACTTGGGCAGAAGAAAATCTGACAGCTCTGGAAACCTGCCTATCTGAGGCAAAAGAGGAAGCCAAGAAGTAATTGGAGCTAGGGGAAGATTAGAAATGGCAGGTGAAATTAGCTGCTTGTTGGGAATGCAGGGCACAAACTCTCCACTCTGTTTTCAAGATAGGTCTCATAGACCTGGGCACAGGTTCTATGCTCCCTTCCCATTTCCACATGGCCTTCCAGCTGCTCTTTGAAGCAGGCTGCCCCCAGGGTCTGACCAGAGCTGTTTTATTAAACAGCCATGGGACAGACAGGCCCTCAGCCCCAGACCCAGGTTTTCAAGAGGCTGTTACATTTTGTTATCTGGGATATATCTCAGAGGCCACAGGCCCCACTGAAGCCTTCAGAGAAAGAGAAGTGCTACGAGATGACTCTAGAGGAGAATCACCTTTTTAGTGACAAGGTGGTGTCTTTCCACTGGCTGATGAATCTTTTAAATCTCTTGGATTGTAGCTGCCCATGGCCACAAGTCAACTGGGTTCACCTGAAAGGGGGGCTGGGAATTGAAGGGGGAATGAGGGGGAGAAGAGATGAGGCCAAGACAAAGTTCTCTGATCAAGGCCCCTAGTTTAATAATTTGCTTTCACATATAAAGGGGAAGCCCCACCACCCAGAGTCTCTTCTTGGTTCAGCCCAGAGGCTGGGCAAGGAGATAGCAGTCTGGGAGGTGTCAAGGATAGCTCAGCAGCATGGGTGAGGGGTGTGCATCCTTAATCTGGAGGTGTAGTCAGCAAGCTCAGCAGGCAATCCATTCAGCTCAACTCCTGTGGCAGACTGCAAGTCTCCAGCTTCCCAGGTCCTTTGTTATCTCTAGTGGTAAACAGCATGTTCCAGCCTGCTCAACCTAGACAGGTTGGCAGCATGGGGGAAGGGTACAATTCCCCCGTTTTGGTTAAATTAAAAAGAAGAGTTAGAGAGGTGAAGCAGGAAAAGGGTCATCATGATATCTGGCTACTTCCTGCTGACATTGGGGGAGAATGGGTATGGGGGATGTTTGTCCAGTCTTAGGAGAGTTGGCTGTGTTCTGCTGTCCAGGGTTTATGGAGCCCATCTGAGGATAGGTCAGAAGGAACAGGTCCAATAGAAGCAGCTGTGTGGGGTACACGATTTCATCTCATCTGGGGTACCGAGTAGCCGGGCTTGCTGAGAGAGATCTTTGTGTGAAGGCAACCTATCTGCTTGAGACACAAGGTTCAAAAGTTAATAGCAACATGATTATCGAAGCCAAATAGGAAATAAGGTTGAAAGTGGAAATGTTTTAGTATGTAATCAAACTGCTAATTAGCAGGGATCAGACACAAAGTCTATGACTACTCAGGCTGGTAGATTTCAACAAAACTGTCTGTTTACAATAGTTTATAGCCCTCTGTTTCAGTGTTTTTCCATAGAGACCCAAGACTTTGAGTAGGCAAGTAACTCAGGCCTATTGTTGATTTTAGGCCCCCAGTGTACAGGCAGGGCTGTCCCTGACATCTCATCTCTTCTCCAGGTATAGAAGGACCGTGGCGATTCTAATCTTTCCAAGGCAGCGATAGAGGCCTGACCTCCAGTAATTAAAGGGGACCTTGTAATGGCTCTGGTCCTCCTGTCATTGTCCAGTGAGGCATAAGGACCATACCCGTCCGATGTCTTTTTCCTGGAGAGGGGATATTTTTGACATCAACCCCTATGCAGTCAGGCTTGTCCCTCAGGGAACCCAGAAAGATATTTTTAACTTTTATTTATATTCCCTTGTAATGCTTCGCCTCGCAGCCTACACAAGAATTCAGATCGCCAGACAGAGGGGGTTCTGGGTGGCCCCTCTCTGTTTGGTCTAGGGGCGGAAATCCCCTCTTTTAGGTTGGGTGGAGATAAGACTTGGGAACACCCTGGTTAGAGTAACAACCTTATCTAGAGTTTCGGTCCTCCATGGCTAACACACTCTGACTAGATTTTGTTATCAGATTCTTCATCATCAGAATCATAATTATTAGGCTCAAGATCTGTGTCCACTTGACAGACCAATCTTTCAGGCAGCCATTGGGCTCAATTTTCTTTTTCTGAAAAATGTAGACTGACCCGTGACCCCAAATTAGAACAGCATCAGGACCACACCAAGTATTGTTAAGGGGTCTCTCCACAAGACCCTGGCAAATGAGTTAGAAGTAAGACTGACCTTTAGCATCTGACCTTTAGCATCAGTTTGCAGAAAATTTAAAACAAGAGAAAAGCAAGGTGTGCTTTTGGTGACCTTGGGGTATAATTCCTCCTTTCTAGTTTAAAAAAGCCATTTTTTTTTTTTAGAATTATTTGTAAAACCAGGGAAGAAGCACCATTAGCTGCTTTTTCCACACTCAGAGAGTTATGAAGATATTATTTTAAAGTTTCATAATCTCCTTCACAATTTCTTGTCCTTGAGGATAATAAGGAAATATCAGGAATATTAAATTGTCAACAAAGCATCTCAAATGTTTGACTGTAGCCAAATAACTGTAATAGCCAGTTCCATTATCTATCTTAGTCTGATATGGAACACCAAGTACAGGAAAATAATATAGGCAATAACTAATTATATTTTTAGTTGCTTCTCTTGTTAAAGTAGTTGCAACTAAAAGGTCTAAAAGGTCTAATTTTTTAATAAATAATGAGTAACTTCTATTTGCCAAAATTGATTATATATATATATATATATATATATATATATATATATATATCCTCAAGGCTTAAGACCATTATGAGAAAATTGAAGATATTGAGAACAAGTTTTTGTAATTTAACTTGCACACTTTCTAGAAATGTCAAATTGTTGTCTTAAGCTATTACTCTTCTGATGTTGTAAAGAATAAGACTGTATCGCCAATTATCTTTGAAAGGCCTAGAATATGTCTATTATATAAATCTGCTCTGGCATTGTCCTGTGGTTCAGACAATCTAATGAGCTTTTAAATGTCTTATAAAGTTAAGAAACAGTACATGTTTCATAAATTAAGCTGTATTTTTATAAATAAAATTTGAGAATTAGCTATATCTAAAAAAGAAACAATTTTAAGCAATTATAAATCATGAGCCATATACTGGCTATGAGTATATAAATTGAAAGCTTGATTTTTTAGCATTTCAAACAGTGGCTACAACACCTAATTTAATTGTGTTGAAGCAGGGTAAACTCAAGAGAATATACATATGATTTAATGACATATACTGTCTTCTCAATAGATGAGGCATCTATAAATATAGTAAATATAGCCAACATCTTTTCTATGGGCTGCATGCATAGTAAATTTTAGGAAATATAAAAGCATGTATAGAAAAAAATGGTAACAAATGATTATCAAATTTGTAATAGGCCAAATATCATTAGTTTTCAATAACCAATTTAATTGCTATTTGGAAGAATAAACCTTTTATCCAAAATGTTTTAAGGATTTTATCATATAATCTTGTATAAATCCACATTAATGGTTTCTTTTGTCAAAGGGCTGCTGTGGACATATGAGTGGTAACAACACAAACAGCCAACAATTTATCATAGTCTATATAATTTATCGGTTGACAACCAACAGCTCACTATTTTCATCAAAGTTATCTCTCCTTTATAGTTAATTGTCAAGGGGAATTAGGACTTATATCTCTTTGAAAATATCAAACAGAGGTTTAAATCCTCCTATAGTGAGTTGAAGATGAGGTTTTAGCCAATTAATATCTCTTAACAACTTTTAAAAATCACTAAATGCAAATCAAGATTAAAAGTAAACCATTTTCTTTTTGTATGTACACTTACAAGCCAGAAGATGGCGCTAGATCCCCACCACAAATGGTTGTGAGCCAGCACGTGGTTGCTGGGAATTCAACCTTTATATTTTTAAATTATAAGTCTAGCCTTTAACAGCTGAGCCATCTCTCTAGCCCCAACTTGTCTCAAATATTGAAAAGACACTGCCTTTGAATCCTTTCTGGAGCAACAAGTACTCCAAAAATTTTTTTAAAGCTCGTTATATTGGAGCAATGGCTTGCAGAAAAACTTCTTTAGAGAAATCTGCTAATAAAGTATCACCCAATGAATAATATACACTAAAAGATTTAACCTCTTAATTTCTTGTATTAAAGTAACAATTAACCATTTTTTGAAGCAATCATTTTTAACAATATCACTTCATGGGCTCTTAAAAATTACGAATAAATTTATTGACTGCAAACCTCTCACCTTTACCAGAAATGTAAAGGAATGGTATAAAAACATCTTTTATATCTGTAATAACTCTATAAGCATTTACTGAAATGGCAGCTGGAGTAGGCAAGTCATGCTGTATAAATCTTAAATTTGAACTTTATTTTGGATTAATTTAATAACCAATCTTTTTTAGCTGAGTGAGAATATCAGATTAAAGCCAACATTATTCTCTAATAATTGTTACATACATTAGAGGAATCCAAAGCATTTCATTTTTAACAACTTTGGATATAAAGAAATCAAAACAAATTGAACAACATTTTATCAGCAAGTATAGTTATAACTCATGGAGGGAAGTAGGCATAATTTTAATTTATGTAGCATAATTATAACTCTCGGCCCACAGACTGTTTTAAAGTCTTTGGGTTTTAGGATTACCCCTCCTCCACTGTAGGGACAAGCAAGGCAAAAGACAAATTCCAATTTCTGTAAACACATTTCTAGGACCTGGTCTGAAGACCCAGAACAAAAGGAATGTTTAGCACCTAGGCTTCTGCAGCTCAGTCTACGTTGTCTTAATTCAAATGTAAATGCTCTTAATCTCAAGCCTGTTCTCTGAGGCCTGGCTAGGTCTGAACTGCACATTTTTTTTTTAAACTTTAAATTTAAACTTTAAATTTAAACTATAAACTTTAAAAGACACGTGTTGAATCTTTTCTCTATAAACATGGACAAATCAAAAAATCTCAAACTCTTGATAGAACTACCAACTGTAGCCAATGGAATATTGGCAGTTTAACTATGTTTTTAAACCTCTTTTGCAACATTAGAATATAACCATATTTTTGAGAAACAAAACCAATCTTTAATGATGTAAGCAATCTATTTTCTCTAAAATTAACACCAAGTAGATTACCTTTATGCTATAAAGTTTTGCTGCCGATTCTTATATATGAATGCATGATAGTGTAGCTTTTAATATCTCACCAAAGTGACACTGTTCCCAAATCTCATCTTTATACATCTGGTTTCTGAATGACTCTAACCCTGAGTTACCAATCTTAAGCCAACCTTTGTTACCAAGGTTGTAAACCTTTTTTTTTTTTTATGATATCCAATAACTTTAGGCCAATAATCTATAACCAAGACATGTAGAACCTTAAAACCAATTAGAAACAAAAATAAAATGACAACACATCTTATATATTTAAACCAAACAAAATTTCTCAATTTCTCTAGCTGTAATTTCAAGAGAAAAGCACCTTATCACTGAGATTTTTCTAGGACAAACTCTTAACTTCCTTATTTAATAATAATAAAAAAAACATGTTGGTCCCTAGAAAAGCAGCCTTTCCAGCTCAGCTCCACTCTTAGCTACAGGTGTTAAGCAAACTTATTAGCTGCTGCTCTGCATATTAAGACTGCCTTTGAAAACCAAGTTAGACTAGACCAAGTGTTGAATCAAGCAATTTTAGTGATCTTTTGAACATTAAACATAGAACATAAAACATAGACAACCAATCATTCACACAATGAGACACGTGGACAGAAAACACAATGAGACACGTGGACATTGGTGCACCAAGGACAAGACAATAAACAAAGAAAGCAGAACTAAGGATTTCTCTTAGTTTCTCTTAGTCTAAGATGTCTCCTGAATTTTCTCTTGTTCCTCGGAGAGCTCTGAAACAGCCTTTTCATCTTTTTTTGCTGGCATAACCCAGAGAGAGAACAACTGCTTTTCAAAACCCTTTCTCTCTCTGATATTCAAGATCTCGCACTTTATCCCTTTCTTTAGGAAATGTAGCTGTGGCTGCTTTCTTAGTTTTCTAATTTCTTCTAACCCTGCTCTTCTCATCTGAAGCAACTCTCGAAGGCTTCAGGCAAATGCCCTTTTAGAATTCTCCTGTCCCTGAATTCGCTGTCACCTCCTAGACAAAATTAGGCATTGGGTCAACACCTATTTGACCTAGACCGTATCCCTTAAAACACACTTCCTGCAAACATGGCCTCCCAAAAATTAACTAGCGCTAGTTTCAATACTGTTTGCTACTTACCAAGTGTGTGGGATACTCTTCTTCTTGTTCCGTTTTCCGTGGAGCTCCAACTAAGACAGCGTTCCTCAGCTGGTCCCCTGTTTTCAAGTCCCACAGTGTGCGTGCCAATCTGTAGCCACCCGAGGCCACAAGTCAACTGGGTTCACCTGAAAGGGGGGCTGGGAATTGAAGGGGAATGAGGGGGAGAAGAGATGAGGCCAAGACAAAGTTCTCTGAACAAGGCCCCTAGTTTAATAATTTGCTTTCACATATAAAGGGGAAGCCCCACCACCCAGAGTCTCTTCTTGGTTCAGCCCAGAGGCTGGGCAAGGAGATAGCAGTCTGGGAGGTGTCAAGCAGCTCAGCAGCATGGGTGAGGGGTGTGCATCCTTAATCTGGAGGTGTAGTCAGCAAGCTCAGCAGGCAATCCATTCAGCTCAACTCCTGTGGCAGACTGAAGGTCTCCAGCTTCCCAGGTCCTTTGTTATCTCTAGTGGTAAACAGCATGTTCCAGCCTGCTCAACCTAGACAGGTTGGTAGCATGGGGGAAGGGCACATTGGATAAAGAGAGTGGTGTGAGTCCATTTTACTCCAGCTTCTAATACTAATTGAAACACCCTGAAAGCCAAAACTTGTGCAGTAGGTTTAGCAGCTAACATTGAAACTCAAGCCACAGCTTGTGTCACTGTCTACTGACCCCATGGTGTGATACTGTCAGGCCTGCAATTTGGGGAGGGAAGGCATGAAAGAGATTCCAGATACTATCAAAAAGTCCACACCATTATGGTTCCCCAAACCCTAGGGTTTGCTGTTGTGTTGTTATGGGTTTGAAAACTTATGTCTATTTGAGAAGTCATGCATGATGAGAGCCCTTTGCACTGTAATAATTCATAGATAACATGTAGCTGTTTGGGGTTACAGAGTTGTGGAAATTCACTTTTCTTGCAGTCTTAAGTATAGATTTCAGTGGAGATGCTGTTGTAAAAAAGGTCTGGGCTTGTGGCTTTGCATAAAGTCCAGTGATAGAATGTTCCTCTATGTAGCTTTGGCTGCCTTGGACTTGATCTGTAGACCAGGCTGGCCTCAATCTTAGATCCACCTTTCTCTGCTGTCCAAGTTCTGGGATTAAAGTTCAACATTACCATGCCTAATGTTTGTGGGCAGTCACTCAATAGGGATGATGACAGCCTTGGGGGTCAGAGAGATGAGGAGGGTCCTGGTGAATGCTAAGGTTGAAACATTGAATCCTGAAATCATCTCAGCTCTTTTTCCTGTTTAGCATAGTTTCTTCCTTAAAATTCTGCATCAAGAGGAGAGGGGAATGGAGGCAGATGTTTAAATGTCTCCACCAGTAAAAGATAGTTGATATATCCATGTTGGGTATTGGGTTACACTTCTGATTGTATGGTCATCTTGTTACTGAGCATTACCAAACCTATAAAGCCTTTGATTAACATTTAAAAAAATAGCATAAAAGCAAAACGGAGAAGGTGGGATGGAATAGGGGTTTTCTAGGAAGGGGAAATGGGGGAAGGGGAAATGGGGGAAGGGGAAATGGGGGAAGGGGATGGCATCTGAAATTTAAATAAAATATCCAATAAAAAATAAATTTTAAAAAAGTGACCACAAAAATAAATAAAATTGTGCATCAAAATGTTTTTGTCATATTATCTTCAAATAAATAAATAAATAAATAAGGTCATATTTTCTTCCAGATTTGCTAAAGATACTGACCTTAGTGGGGGCAGGTCAAATTACAGAATACTTTGCATTTCTGGGATGCCTTTGCTCATGGACCACAAACCACTGGGGGGGGGGGGGTCCTCAGTATTTGGTACTGCAGTCAGTGCTCATGAAGAGCTATATGTACTAGGTACTAATGGGATGGGGTAGAATGAGCAGTCGGTCAAAAGAACTCAGATTCTGTCTCTGTCTGCTGATGCCTTTAAATATACAGATGGTATTGAAAGAAAATTTTGAAATAGGTCCAAACTAATAAGAATAGCAGGGCCCTGTGATTCCTTTTCCCTAACCTAAATAGTTAAAAATGCCTGTCAGCAGGTTTGGGCCCAGTTAATTAGTTACAGAGGATGTGGAGTTACAAGACAAAGGCCTGTTGAATCATCCAAGGAACTGGTTGACCATGAAAGATAAAAAGTATATAAGGACAGCCTTAAAAGAACAGAGATATGTCCAAATGAGTAATGGGCCATCTGGTGTTCCTCAACTCCCCTCCTGATGCCTGCTCAAAGTTCCAAGAAATTGTAATTTAAGTTAACCAGACATTCTGCTAGCCTAGATAAGCATCCGCAGGCAGGCAGGAACTGCACTATGCCCCCATCGACAGCCTGCTGATGTTCAAAAATTGTAAAGCAACCAATTGTGCGTAACCACTCAAGAGTTCCCCCCTTTCCCCACCCCATGCCCATAAAGACCTTAAACCCTTGAACCTTGGTGTCAGTCCCTCTATCTCCTATGTGAGATATGGAAATATGGGCTGACCCAGAGCTCTGATATTAAACTGCCTCATGTGTTTGCAGAAAGTCAGTCTCTCATGAGTCTTTGGGTGCACGCCATCCTGAGACTTGAGTGGGAATCCCCCCTTTGGGGACTTTCATTTGGTTCCTGACCGGGAAGCTCATCCAGGATTTGTGCGACCACCCAGGAACTTCAAAGACCCCTTGGAGGTAGGGATGTGTGAGTGTTGTGTGTCTGAGTGCACCACTGCTGAATCTGTGCCTTAGTGTCTGAGTGGGCCACTGCTGAATCTGTGTTTTGGTGTCTGAGTGCACCTCTGCTGAATTTGTGTCTTGGTTTAGGTTTCTGGCAGCTGCTGCTGTGATTCATGAGACTCCAGCAGCTCATGGAAGCAGATTAACTTAAGGCCCATGGGCTGCAACTGTGGGAGACCTCCAGCATGTAGGATGAAGGAGAGGAAGTACTCCTTAGAAAGGGGAGGGTATGGATGCCTACCCTGTCAGGACTCGCATTTGGCTGGTTGTTTAAGTCCAGACATGGACGAGTGAGTTTGGATATGATAGTGTCCTTTGTCTTTATATTGTTTTTGTGTTTCTTATTTTTTTAATGGGACAGACTGTGACGACCTCTCCCCTCCGTGGCTGCAGTGGAGAGAGCCAAGCCTAGCATACCACCGTCGCTCCACTGCAGTAGCAAAGGCACGGAGGGAGAGACGAGTCCCCAGTCTCCTGCTCCCGATCAATTGAGAGTGCAAGTGACCTTACCGGTCATCACCATTTGCGAGCATCAATTGGGCAGAAGTGCACAAGAGGCTGCCACCATTGGACTACATCCAAGATGGTGGCCGGCCTGAGAACTATGTTACCCAGCAGGCCGTGTGAAGATAGGTAGTGCCCAGGTGATTAAAAACCTGGCAGAGGAGAGAGACATCTTCCCTGAGCCATGGCAGCTGGACAGAACAGCCCCAGCAAGATTATTCACCTGAGAGTTATATATATATATTTTATTTTTTATTTTAAAAAAGAGTGAGTAAGTAGCACTGAGACAAGTCATGTGATGTGACTCTAGCTTAAAAACTCTGAACCAACAAAACTGCTTGTAGGCAGGTCAGACAGGTTGCCTGTTGCAAAAAGTTACAGGCTGTCCTGAGTCAGAGAGCCAAAAAATATAGGCCTTCGTTTTGATAGACTTTCTAGCCATTGCTGTCTGAGACAATTTCATTATTTATATAAGACTTTCATCAAGGTTTGGTTCAAAGATGAGAGTTCAGACAGGGTGAAATTAAAAAGTGGTAAAGAGCTTGTACTCTTATGTTAGATATAAAAATGTTTACTTTCTTGTTCTTGTTGTGTATCACTTATAAAATAATATTTTAATCAGAAATAACCCTTTAAAAGTTTTTATAGAATTATGACCAAAGTTTCTATTTTGCCAAAAGTTAAATACAAATAAATTGTCCATAAGTGTGTCCTTAATAAGTGTCAAATGTAACTCAAGTTGCCTTTTAAAAAAAGTTAATACTGTGTGAGCCTTCAGCATCTTAACAGTCCTTGCTGTGAAATGCTGTAGATAAGGCTATTCATTCTGATTTGGTTTCTTTCTTAGAGCTTTAGAGGTGAGCTCACATCACACCTGTAGACAAGGTACTGTTTGCAGACTGAACTAGGCTGTGGTCTCTAGTGTGATGTGAACAACAATCATAAAGTCTCACAAATGCATCAGTCTGCACAGTCTTTTAGTCTATTTACTGCTTTTACAGGTAGTCAAAGCAATAAATAAGATAAAAGCCTTTCTTCCTCAAGACCCTTATAGGTTCTAGTTTTCAGGAGTTCTTTTCAGAATTACAGCAGGTTACTTCTGACCAGATGTGACTGAGACCTTCATGTGACAAAAGGTAAGGGACACCTGAAAGCCCACTACAGATCCCATTGACACATCTTGAGAGAGCTACATGAGACCCCACTAATTTTGATCAAGGCATATGACAGCTCTCTGCACTCAAAAAAGACAAGCAGAAAAAGGAGAAAGGGCATCCGGCCATGTGTAGGAACACTGCTTTTGACAAAGGTTTCTCATAAGCAGAGATGTTTTAGTGGCTTATTGGATGAACACTTTTATGTAATTCTATTTACATAAGACCATAAAATAAGGCATGGCAGAGGGGCTGGCCAACTCAATGAGGAGTTTGTGCTGCCCAGCTAGGAGCTGAGGACAAAGTCAGACAGAACTTTCTTGAAAGTCTAACAGCTGAACAGCATCAGGGAGTGTCTCTACCCCTCTGAGCCTTAGAGCCCTCACTTGTATATGAGGACCATAGCATTAGCCTCCAAGGCTGCTGTAGGGATAAAGGTAAATGTACATCAAAGCACTTGGACAATGAGGGACTATATGGTTGTTACTCATCATTAGCTGACTTTAGAGAGAAGAAAAAAGTGATGCCATTTTATTTTATTCCAAATTTCTTTCCCTCACCCCTTGTTGGTGTGGTCAAGGGAACCAAAGGCCTTGGGCATGATAGACAAACTCTATACCACTGAACTACATTCTCAGCCCTTAGTCTTCTTTTATATTAGGAATAGTTTGTTGTTCATGAGGCTTAAACCTGTGAACATGGCATCCCCATAGGCACACTAAGCAAATGTTTAAAACAGTAATGATGGGGAGGGAGAGGCAGAAATTGAGAAGGCAGGATAGGAAGTTGGGGGTAGCACAGGTTGCCATGCATATTGGCTGTAGTTGAAATTGTGTCTTGGGTACCTTGGCAGGACTGCTGAAGTGTGGGGGAGGGGTCTTATTCTCTCTGACTTACCCCCATTCTACTCACCATCTACATGGCTCTTAGCATATAAATTCTATGCTGATGGCTTTCTGATGAGGAAGACTGAAGCATGGTAGATACACAGCTGATGTTGGAAGCAAGGGTATGTAGGACTCTCCCAAAGGGAGAAGGCTAGATCCTGGACTGATGAAGACTTATTTCTTCTTTTTCTCAGTGTGTAAGGAAACTCCTGGGATGGCTGGCCAATTCCAGGTGCCAGTTTGGCTTGGCTCCTCTCTTCAGTAATTTAATCAAATGCAGAATTTTCATGTTGCTGGGAAGGTATTTTGAGGAGTCAGCCCAGTAGTCGGTTGATAATAGAGAAGTGATTAACCCAGCCTTCCAGCCTTCCCTGAGCATTTCAGGTGAGTGTGTCCACCATGGCCTGGGCTGCCATCTTAAAATATATTTCTTTGCTTATGTTCCTCCCAATGGCCACTGTCCTGGGTGGCATTCATCAACACACTGCCCTCTGCCCAGAGAGTTCCTTTTCTTTGGACTATGTTTTAACCCAACACATAGTGATTTTGGAGTTGAATTTTTTTTCTCCTACTGGGAAAATTGAGCTGCATTATTTCAATGATAAGCCTTGTAAGTGACTTCCAAATACACTAGCTTCTGTCTTTTTGAAATCTACTTAGCTTGATAAGACTGAAGTGCTTTTTAAAAAAATGACATTTATTGAGTTGGGGGGAAGCATGAACATGCCACGGAGCTTGTGTGGAGATGTTTTATTGGAGTTTTTAATTGCTGTGATAAAACAGGACAAAATACCCTTACTGGCTTGCTCCTCAGTGCTTGCTTAGTCTGCTTTCTTAAACAATTCAAGTTCACTTGTTCAAAGTTGGTACCACCCATAGTGAGCTGGGCCCTACTATATCTAACACTAATCATGAAAGTGCTTTACAAACTTGAGGGTCCTACCTCCCAAATAACTCTAGTTTCTGTCAAGTTGATAGAAAACTAACCAATGAAAGAGGTCAGAGAGCAACTTGCATGTCTCTACAATGAGGGCCTCCTACTTTGTGGGTTTCAGGGATCTAACTCAAGACATGCTAGGGGTGTGTGTGTGTGTGTGTGTGTGTGTGTGTGTGTGTGTGTGTGCACATGTGCATGTGTGTGTATGTGTGCAAGGAATTCAAGGTATGTTTGTTGTGGTGTGTTGGAATCTTAATACTCAGGAGGCCAAGGCAGGAGATTATAAGTTCAAGGGTATCCTGGATTGCATAGCAAGATACTGTCTGAAAAAGAAAAAAAAAAAAAGAAGAAGAAGAAGAAGAAGAAGAAGAAGAAGAAGAAGAAGAAGAAGAAGAAAAGGATGATGATGATGATGATGATGATGAGGAGGAGGAGGAGGAGGAGAAGGAGGAGAAGGAGAAGAAGGAGAAGGAGAAGGAGGAGCAGGAGGAGGAATAGGAATAGGAGAAGGAGGAGGAAGAAGAGGAGGAGGAGGAGGAGGAGGAGGAGGAGGAGGAGGAGGAGGAGGAGGACGAGGAATGGGAATAGGAGGAGAAGGAGGAGGAAGAAGAAGAGGTGGAGGAGGAAAAGGAAGAGGAGGAGGAGGAATAGGAATAGGAGGAGGAAGAGATGATAATGAAGGACCAAAACCAAAAAACAACAAAAATAAACAAACACACCAAAAATGATTCTGCAATTCTAATTGTTCTTTATACCTAAATTCTCTGATTATCTTTGTGTGAAGTCACACCCATCAATAAGGAATCTCAGTAAACTCATGAGCCTGGAGACTGGCTCAGGGAAAAGGCAATGAAACACAAAATGTATAGGCTTTGGGTTGCAATGAACTTGGCTGTCTGTGATATTTTGAAAGTGGTTATCTTGTAATTTTAGGTTCAAGGCTCTCTGGGCTGTGACGGACTCCCTCCATTTCAATAGTTATTTTTTATTTGGGAGACCTGCCCTAAAATCATGTATTCTAGTCCCTACAATGCTAACAGTCACAGATGTCACAGACATTCTCTCTGGACACACCCAGGCAGACTAGCCAGGACTTGGGTTCTGTGAGAGTCATTGACCGCAGACTTTAGTTCATAGCAGTTCCTTGCAGGGTGATGTATGAGCCTCTTCAATTGTCCTTGACAATATTTTATATACATATATTGATCTCATCTAATCCCCAGAATTGCTGCCCAGCTTTTCTGTATGGCTTGGGTGGAGCCCCTGAGGGGTGGGAAAACCTGGTGACATCAGACATTTCTTAATTTCAGTCCTCCAGTGAGACTAGGCAGGCAATCTTGCAGATGAAGTATATAGCTATGAATACAGAATGTCTCTGCCTCAGGACTCCATGAATGTTCCTTGTACCTGCTGCCAAAAGAAGCTTGGACAGGCCCTCCCCTTAGGAGCCTGTCAGCTCTTGTCTCTAATCAGCCTGTGGGCTACTCAAAATGACTGGCAACAGGTACTTTTACCCCCTGCCAAACACAATGCCTTTTCTGCTCTCAGCCCTGCCACTTGGGCAGGTTACATCACACCAGGGCAGGGCCATTAGGCCAGGCTTCTGCATTACATGTGAGGCTCACAATCAGCCACGCTAAAATATCTATAGTGATCCATGCAGAATTCAGATAATACTGTCCCAACAGAAGCCCTAGATATCAGGGTGCTGTATTACTTGGGAGGGTCTGCTCACTCTGGTGACTCACTTGGGAAGCAGATTAGAGATTATAACAAAATAGCCAGAATTTGGCCTTTGTCCCACATGCATACTTGGGAAGAAAATGACATGTGTCTACTTCCCCTTAACTCAGAGATTCTATTTTATATGTACATAAGAAAAAGTCAAAATGTTGTTCTCAAGTAGTTCATCAAACAAACTCAATGTAGGGGCATTTTCTAGGTAAAAGCTTACGGGTAAGCAAGTTTTCCCATGACCGTGACAGCTGTCCCTTCAGAAGCAGCTCCCATTGTGTCCCCAAACTGTAAGTTCTACTAGCTTGAGCCTCTCATCAAATTGGTTTTGCGTGGGAATTATTGGTAAGTACTCTGAAATGGTGTCATTTGCTAGTTGCAAATTATCTGGGTGTATCTTGAAACTCATTAAAAGGGAAATGCCTTATTCTGTAAAGAGCAGCATTTTTACATTTTAAAAATCAGATGTTTTCAGTGGGGGGCAGGGTTTATCTTTGTCAGTGCTGGCTTTTGCTAAGTACATCTCAGTTTGAAAAATCTAAATGAACTATCACAAGGGAAGGCATGAGGAAGTTTATGTTAGGAAGCAGAAGGAACACACGCACACACACACACACACACACACACACACACACAAGCACACGCACACACATGCACACACATGTGTGCACTTACACAAAAGTGCAGACAAATGCACACACATGCTCACACACATACACTCACAGATTGAGTGCACACATATATATACTTACACATGCACACACAAATGTACATACACATATTACACACACAACCATGCACAGATGTGTGTGCACACATACATACACTCAAACACACAAATGAACACACACACACACAAACACATGCACACACACACACACTTTATCTGTGAATTTAGAAATTCTTTTCCATGTTGTGGTTTGTTTCTATCCTGCTAGTTGTTTGTATTTCACTGGAAACATTGAAAATACAGAGAGCTACAGAGGTGCCAGGCTCCATCATGGCATGCAAAAATTGGCTTTGTACTGAAAGATAGAAAAATCATAAGTTGATCCCCTGAACCCTACTCTTAAAAGCAAAGACATAAAAACCTGTAAGTCAAACACTGTGTTGCCTCAGTCCCAGGAAATTAGCTGACCATTTGAACAGATGGCCCTAACTAAAGAAACCTTAAGATTCATGGTGTCAGGATGCTATGGGCCCAAGATTAGCCTGGCCACGCTTTGAACTAACAGCCCTGAGACAGTTGGTGCCAGGATGCTAAAAGTTTGAGATAAGCCTGACCCTCTTGAACTGGAGCTCATGATATATAGTGTGAAACTAGTTTGAAATAGCCAATTATAAAGTGACACACCATCCATCTTAAGAATTGATATCAAATGTATCGATGACCTAGTGACCTGTTCCCCCTCCTTCCCCCTTCCCTAACTCCACTCTCAGCCTTCCCCCTTCCCTAACTCCACCCCCACCTGGTTTGTAGATTCCCCCTTAAAAGCTGTAAAATTCTTCTGCTCTTGGCTGCTGAATTCCTCTGCCCCTGCGCGGGCTTGAAGGGAAGACAGCCCTGGCTAGCCAGTAAACCTCTTGCGATTGCATCAAGTTGTGTTTCTCGTGAGTGATTTGGGGTGTGTCTGCAGTTCTCCACGGATCGTGAGTTCTTTTTCTAGTGGGCTTTACAGTACATATGCTAAATTAGAGATTGGTTGGCAGAAGTAGTTCACAGATCCTAGATTGGCAGATATTCCTCATGAAGGATGATAGGGCATTGAGCCCAGGGGACTCACTCAGCAGCCGGCAGTAATGAAACATGCTCCCTCCTACAGGCCAAAATCTGTTTTTAGAAAATTCTGAACCTTTTATTAGGCATTACTTCTGGCCCAGGTAATAGGCCCACCAAAGTCTAGGGTCCTATTCTGTTCCCAAGGAAGATATTCTCTTGACCACCTGCAGAAGACCTAGTTTTGAGACCTTTTCCACCAAAGGACCCAGGTCATTTTGGTTACTTCTTTTAATCAACAGGACATCCTGGTGCCAAAGGAGGGAGGTGGGAATGGTTTATATGAAAGTCCTTTTGTTCTTTTCTTCTCCCCCCCAAAACAAGCAAACTTCTGTGATGGTTTGATATAAACAGAATTAACCTGCAAGGAAGTGTATTAGACAGCTGGAGCAGAGAAGTCTATGCCAAAAGGATCCACCATCTGGGTCTTGTTCTTTCTCTCTGCATCAACCGAAAATGCCTTTGTCATTTGCTAAGAGGTAGCTGATAGCTTTATGTTGCCGCCTGCAGCAACAATGTTGAACCGGGTTCACCTGTAAGAGAGGCTGAGAAAGGGAAATGGGCAGGAAGAGATGAAGCCAAGACAAAGTTCTCTGATCAAGGCTTAAAATTTAATAATTGGCTTCACATATAAAGGAAAGCCCACCCCAGAGGTCTCTTCTCAGTTCAGCCCAGGGGCTGGGCAAGGAGATAGCAGTCCGGAAGGTGTCAAGGATAGCTCAGCAGGCAGTCTATTCTTAGCTCAGGTAGTAGGCTCCAAGGCACCAAGGCTGGTAATGCAATGCATCTCCTAGGTCCTACTGTTGCTTGATTTCTAGTGGTAAACAGCAACCTGGACAGTTTGGCAGCGTTGGGGAAGGGCACAGCTTTACTCTTCCTAAGATATAACACTTCATTTTCCAGACAGTGATGAGTTTTAAGCAATAGCAAGTTTTTCCTAAGGCTATCATTGCTGATCTTGTATATCTGCTTAATTTTAGAGTTAAGCCCTGGAAAATTAGGAGTATTGCTTTCTATCTCAGGTGGTACTCTGGCTTCAAATGGAGACAGCCAGATTTTTTTTGTTTTTTTTTTTTTGTTTTTTTGTTTTTGTTTTGCCCATAACATTGTTGTGGATAGCCCTGGCCTTGTAATTTGATACTATTTCCCCTTTCCTGTGAAGGGCTGCAGAGGAGGTGTGAGTGAACCTTCTGCCCATCCTAATTTGCAAATTAAAGGCTAGAGCCAGCGATTGGGCAGAAGAAGGGGAGGTGGAGAAGTAAAGGTTGCTGAAGGAGAGCAGAGAGTGGGACTGGAGGAAGACAATGGAGTAGGAAGACAATGAAGAAGAGGACCACTGGGAAGCAGGAGGTAGAAGGACAGATACAGGGTCTGGAAAATCCTCAAGTTATAAGGGTCTTATATTTGAGGAATGGAGTAGTTTAGGGGTATCTGCCCAATCTAGGCTTACAGAATGTATTCATAATTACTGAGTTGTGTTTTCATTGACCGGTCATATTTGGGTTGAAGATTTAAATATCGTCCACTACATAACATGGCATGTTTCTTTCAGTTCTCTCTTTCCTATAAAGATGTGGTGAAGAATCAAGGGCTGAACAAGTAAAGCCATGCAGTTTTACAGGTACCATTTAATCTGTGTGCCAGGCTCTATGAGTTTAGAGAGCCATGTGCAGAAAACCCATCCTCAGTCAACATCACTGTACTGGTCAGTTTCATGGCAGCCTGACAGAAGCTAAAGTCATTTTGGAAGATGAAAACTCAATTGAGAAAATGCCTCCAGCAGACTGGCCAATGGGCAAGCCTGCAGTGTTTGTTTCTTGATTGATGAATAAAGTAGGAAGGACTGGCTCACCATGGACAGTGCCACCCGTAGACAGGCATTTCTGGGGTAAATCAGAAAGCAGGCAGAGAAAGCTAGAAAGTAGTACTGCTAAATGTTTCTGCTTCAGTGCCTTCAAGTTCATTCCCAGAAATCCTTCCCTGGCTTCCCCATATTGCTTTTGGTCATGCTGTTTTATCACAGCAACAGAAACTCTGACAAGTCACCATCACTATTCTTTAAGTTACTAATCTCCTTAAATATCACCATGGAGTAATGGCAAGCATAGCAAGATTGCAAGATCAAGCAAGCTATGTGTCATACAGCATGGTGTGGAACAAGTACCTGGCTGAGTTTCAGTTGACTTGGGCTCTCCTGACTGTGTCTTCAGCATGGCCTCAAGTCTTTCAGTGATCTCCTTAGGGCTTTTATCTTCTTGTTTCAAAAATGGAGTAAACCTACTG